>NC_069797.1:48173690-48476721 GCF_027406575.1 Nycticebus coucang
GTAGAGACAGAGTTTCACTTTATCGCCCTCGGTAGAGTGCCGTGGCATCACACAGCTCACAGCAACCTCCAACTCCTGGGCTTAAGCGATTCTCTTGCCTCAGCCTCCCGAGTAGCTGGGACTACAGGCGCCCGCCACAACGCCCGGCTATTTTTTGGTTGCAGTTCAGCCGGGGCCGGGTTTGAACCCACCATCCTCGGTATATGGGGCCGGCGCCTTACCAACTGAGCAACAGGCGCCGCCCAGTTTGTCACGTTTTATGAAAAATTCTACTGGGATTTGAATGGAGATTGCAATTGATTTACTGGTTACTTTTGTGGAAAAATATATTTATAATAGTAAATTTCCCCAAGTACAAACACTGCAAATTTTCTATTTACACAAATCTCCTTGTTTGCCCTTTAATAGAGTATTAGAATTTTTTCCATAAATTTCTTTTCCATCTCTTGTTGTGTTTCTTCCTAGATATTTGATCTTTTTTCAATGTTTTGATGGGTGGTGGTTTTGCAAAGAGATATTATTATTTTATTACCTTTTAAAAGCTTAATTATTGCTGCTGTCTAGTAAAACTATTTTCTATATTGATCTTATATCCAGCCACCTTGCTTACTTGCAATCCTCTGTACAATTGCCCCTTCCATTTCTAGTTTCCTAAATCTTTAAATGTCTTTCTGGGATTTCTCACATATTCACCTGTCCCTTTATGTTTTCACATATGATTATGGATGCATTTGTTTCTTTTTTATGTTTTCCTGTAATTTTAATAGATACTTTATGAAAGCAAAGGTAAGATTTTAATTGTCAATAGAATTCTAAAATCTTTCTTTGCACCTTTCTCCAATATTGCTTTGTCTTATCTCTTATGGTAGTCTCTAAGGCTTCAGAGGTAAGTATTTCTGTGTTATCATCCTTACAGTGCCCACTTTGTAAAATAATCTCTTAAAAATGTTTTAAGACAATGAATGAGTCAATTGACCAATTAGGGGACACTGAAGCCACTGATCAGAGTAAATGTCCAGAGAAGTTGTTTTATTTAAGAATAGAGACCAAATAACCATCCTTTTCTTGGGGTTGCGCTACTGTCCAGTGAATGCATAGTGAGAGCAGTAATGCTAACACCTACATAACACGCTCACATCAACTGGCGTTTTGCTTTATATTGATTCAATTTTTGGAAAAAAGAAAAATCTCTTTTTCTTGATTAAAAAAAAGAAGAAGAAAGCCCAAATAACACTGATTAGGTAATATAGGACTCTATTATTGGGTCTCTTTCACACAAAAAAATAAATATGAAATTGATCTTTATGAGGAACTTGATGTGAACAATTTTATTATAATAAGAAAATGTTATTATGTTCAGGTTAAGTTACCATCTCTAAAATCAGTGATAACTCTGAAAAAATATACATGTTGAGAATTAAATTAGTAGCTACGGAAGTCTTCTAGTTTATTACATACAGATTATACCAGTTTATGCGCTTGGCTTTTATATAAAATCAATGCAACTTTTCTAGTTTTTTGTTCTCTGGCATAAGTAGGTTAGTTATTTTAACTATTTATTATAATGGCATAGTTTAAGAACTCCCATGGGCCTCTGAAATGTGTCAAATAAGGTCAGCAGTCTTAACAATTGGAAAGTGCAGTGCCTCAAGGGAGAACCCGAGGTATTTGTAGAAAGCATAGTAATGGGACTGCTTATCATAAAATCAATAAAAGAGATAGGTTGCTTACCATCCTCATGAGAGTTTTAGCCCATGAAGAAAACAAATTTTTTTATGTTTTGAAACCCTTAAGCAAAGTAGCATACATCCAGCTTGAAGCAAATAAATTCTTCCATGATATGAAGGTACAAATTTGTCCTTTTCAGTGGAACAATTCAGCTTTTCTTGATAAGAATATGACTTTAGAAAGTAAGATCCACCTGAAAGAGTTGCAAGATTTATAATTTGTATTTGTCAAGTGGATTTAGTTTTCTACTGAGGACATGTTGTGTGTGTGTATGGATATATATATATATGTATGTATATATATTTACACACGAGTATAAACTTAGTGCGTATCTGTGTGTGTTACTTGAAGATTAAGTCTAAAACTCAGCATTTCCTTAAGGAACATACTTATTGTACATAAATATGTATATTTGTGTATATTTAAATAACAGCAAAAGTATCTATTATGTGTAATTATACAGCTAGCATTACGAAATATGATCTTTTCTGTCAAGAAATGCAAAGGATAATAGTGAGAAAAGCATGAACTAATTATAGGATAGTATATTATAACTACCATTCAAGTAATTTTTTATAAAGTCCTTTTTATATTCCTGAGCAGAGATATAAACCTTTTTTTAGGGCTCATGAAGTAATTCATCCATAAGGAGATATTACTTAAGCTTTACTTCAAAGTGGAATTCCTGTAAGGACATGCTAAAAAAGAAAACATCCAGACAGATGATGAAGAAGTGGAAAAATGTAAGGTATGTCCAATTTTATCAGGATTAGACTATTGTTTGGGGGGTTAAGGTAGAACTGAGAGGAGTTGGATTGTGTTAAATAATGATAATTTTAGTGTCAATGAATAAGAAATTGGACTTTGTATAATAAGCAAATGGCAGCTATTGACATTTTCCTGTTTTCTTGTTTTATATAAAAAGTTGTATTTTGTAAGTAACTATCTTGAGCCAGTATACAGGCTGATAAAAAGGCAGAGAAAATAGGAGTGGCTGCCAGTTGAGAAGCATGATGTTGACCAGGTGCAAGTTTCTAAAGCTGGACAGTGGATGTGGGACCATGAGAGAAATAATAGGCTGTCAGCCTATGAGAATGCATGAAGCTAGTGAGCTCTGAAGCTTCAAATTGATGATAGTAAGCCTCAACCAATCCTCAGGCTGATTTTGATAAACATACAAACTGTCTCAAGCAGGGATTTAAAAAAATATATTGCCAACATAAAAATCGAGAAAATTCAATGCATTTTATGAATATGATTTTCTGACTTCTCTTGGGGAGGGGGATAAGATTGAAGTTCTAGGACTTATATCCTCTATGAAACAATTAGCTACAGTTGAATTTCATGGCCTCATTTTAGACAGAGGATAAAAGATCAGATCTGAGTGTTTCTCAACCGTGGCTGCATGTAAGAAACATCCTAGGCTATTTGAAAACGTGGATCTCTGAGTCATACCCCTGAATAATTAAGTGGGATCTCTAGGGATGGGACTGAAGGATCCACATTTTTAAAGCTTCTTATAACCTCCTCTTCCATGAACATAGAACCCCCCTCCCCCCAGATATAATATACAAAACAAAGTACAAGTCTCTAAAAGGTGATGAGCAAGAGGCAGAGAGGCTAGGGAGTTTGGGACCCAAGAAGCAGCACAGTGATAAGTTCCCTGGATTTTCATGTTGCTTCACATTATCCAAGAATTAGAGCTAATGACAATGGCAGTCTGCAAATGCCAACAGGCACATAGACAAAAAGCCCCAATAAAACCCTTCTTTCTCAAGCCTAAGGATCAGGAAAACAGTAACCTATCAAGATAGTAAGCTTTTAGGTAGTGACTGGTCTACCCAACCAACATAGTCTGATGTGGGTGTGTCCCTTCCTTCACCCCCATCAGCAAAAGGCTAAGGGGAAACCTACATTTTCACCTTTGTAAGACTATGATGAGGCAGCCCAATAATACTGTTGGGAAGATGTCAGAGAAGGAACAAGCCTAGAGCAGGAACTTTTGCCCCTGTGAGATGGTAACAAATTCACATTAACTCAGACAGTATCGATGAAGAACTTGTATGGGAACCTGGACTTCTACCTCACCTTGGAAGATGCTCCTCATCTTCTCCACTGGGATATTGTGAGTGAAACCCTTGTGCAGACACAGAATATTTCCCTGCCTGAAGAGTGTCATAGAGAGTCAGCTAAACCCGATGATGTAATTAGGATCTAGAGTCTACTAACATAATATAAAAATATAAAGATTTCAGAAAAAAATTACTTATATCCCAAACCCAAAGACCTCAAAATAAATGTCTAAAAACATGAGCAAATTGAGTTTAAAAAACATTATCCAACTCTCCTATGTAAGAATCAGTAAGAATATAAAACTGAGCAGCACCATCAATCAACAGGATATAATAGAAATGCAATCAGTGTAACCTGGCTTATTGTACCCTCAATGAATCCCCAACAATAAAAAAAAAAGAAAGAAACATCAGATTTGACATCTTTCTCTAGAGTCCAAGGAATTTTTACCAAGACAGATCTTCTCTGGATTAAAACATACCATAATGCATTTCTAAATTGAAAATCTCACAACACTTGCAAACTAAATAACATGCATGTAAATCATCCACAGGGCAAGAAGAAAGGCTCAAGAAAGAGGAACTGAATGAAAACATAGAACAGAATGAAAACAATAGTAAAATATAACAGAATTGGTGAGACATGTCTAAAGCAGTGCTGAGAGGGAAATTTATATCAATTAATACAAATTAGAAAAGAGGAAGCATTTCAAATCAAGTAAGTACTTACCTCAATAACTTAGAAAAAGAACAAAAGAAAGGCAAAAATGAACTATCATGACATATCCAATAAGTAATGATAATTAGAACATCCCTATAACTATTAAGAAATTGAATTCATAATTTAAAAATTCACAAAAAAGACATCTCCAGGCCCAGATAATTTCACCAGACAATTCCACAAATTAAAGAAAAAAAACAAACAAGTTTTCCATAAACTCTTTTATAAAAATATAGTATATAAGTGATAGCTATGCAGATACAGATAGCTACAATAGAAAGATAAAACTTACCTTTATATATGGATATATAAGTAGATATATTAAATTTTATAGATAAAATATCGATAGATAGAAATGGATAATGACGAACGTACTATTTTAAGTTAGTTGTGTAAAGGCTTTTAATGATAGAATGGCAGATGAGCTTGCAGATTGTTTGGGAGGTGACCTTGAAACAAGGTGGCTGCCTAGAGCATCCACTACTTGGTGGAATCAAATTGTTTAATCTGTTTAAATTTAAATAATTTCAAATTCTTTATCTATAGATCTGAAAGAATACTAGGATTAATAGTAACTTTTTATGCCATTACTGTGATGATTGAATGAGCTAAGGAATAGACCATTTATCACAATGCCTGGAATATAAGCAACACTCAGGAGCTGCTCAGGCCCTGGCTCGCTAGTTGGCAGAAGGCAGCGGCATTCAGGAGCAGGGTTTGGAATGAGATCAGAAGGAAGCACTTGCTTATGCAATAGGTAGCAGTGAGGAAAGCTAGCACCACAAAAATGGCAGGTGTTTGATAAGTGTATTTCATTAAATTTCCACAAATTTCTCTATATTAAATATTATCATGCTTATTTTATAGGTGAAGAATCTGAGGATAAGTGATGTTTCTTAAGGCATCACTATGTTTGTAGTTGATAGGAGACTGATTTCTTTTTCTTTTTCTTTGGCCCCTGGCTAGAGTGCCATGGTGTCATCCTAGCGGTTAGCAACCTCAGACTCCTAGGCTCAAGCCATCCTCCTGCCTCAGACTCCCAAGTAGCTGGGAGGACAGGCACTCATCACAAAGCCTGGTTAACTATCTTTTCTTTTTTTCTTTTCTTTTCTTCCCTATACTTTTCTTTTCTTTCTTTCTCTCTTCCTCCTCTTCCTTCCTTCCTTCTTTCTTTCCTTTCTTCCTTCTTTAATTTTTTTTTTTTTGAGACAGAATCTCACTTTGTCAACCTTGGTAGAGTGCTGTGGCATCACAGCTCACAGCAACCTCCAGTTCTTGGGCTTAGGCAATTCTCTTGCCTGAGCCTTCTGAGTAGCTGGGACTACAGGCACCTGCCTGGCTATTTTTTTGTTGCGGTTGGCCAGGGCTGGGTTCGAACCCGCCACCCTTCGTAAATGGGGCTGGTGCCCTACTCACTGAGCCACAGGTGCCACCCTTCCTTCCTTCCTTCCTTTTTTCTTCTCTCTCGTTCTTTCTTTTTTTTCTTTTTCTTTTTTTTTTTTAGTAGAGATGTATTTTTCTATTTTTAGTTGAAAAATTTGCTCAGGTTGGTCTTGAACTTCTGAGATCAAGAGACCCTCTCACCTCTACCTTGGCCTCTTAGAGAGCTGCAATTACAGTGGTGAGTTGCCACACCTGGCCAGGTGACTGAATTTGAGTTTGCATTCTCTGATTCTCAAGTCCATACTTTTGATGCTGCACTTGGATTATTCAGGAGAAAGGTATAGGTTCCCTGCCAAAGAACATGTTCTGGGTATGTTTTATCCTATAGGTGTTCAAGTAGAGAAAGTGGAGGCCAGCTACTTCCACACACTACCAGTCTGAAAGAGTTATCCTAGTGCTAGAAATATAATTGAGATTATAATTAGCATCTTGGGAGAAGTAGAATTTTATGTTGGAAGTATTTTTTATGGAGATTTTGTATAAATTCAGTGATGAGTTTATGGAAGACCTAAATACTATGTATCACAAAATAAGGAAAAGAGAATTAGCATTTACTCTCTGTTCTCTTGGAATTCAATATGTACCATTAATAAGGTCCTTACCTACATGTATGTTTACAGGCTAGAAACTGGTTAGATTTGCTGATGAGTTCTACTAAAACTGGGATTTTACTTTATTACTTTCACGTCCTTAGTACATAATTCCTTACACATATAAGAACAGCAACTATTATTGGTTGAACAAGTGGACAAAAGCACTATAACACTGTCATACGAATCTAGTAAAATAAAGCTTGTGAAAGGGCTTTGTGAACTTCAGAATAGCTATGAAGAGTCAGCAAACTATATCCCAATGAGACACACTGCCTGTTTTAGTAAATAGTTTTATTAGAGTACAATCTCAGCTATTTATCCCTTTCCATGTAGGTTATAGCTACTTTCACATTACAATGTTGAGTGCCGAGTAGCAAAAGAGACCACGTGGGCCATAACATTGATACATGGCTCTTTATAAAAACAGTGTGTCATCACCTGTGTTACATGCCAGCCTTATAGGGGCAATGTATTTGGTGATTTTGTTCTCAGATGTGGGAAAACAGAGAAACTGGGAATAACTGCTTCAATAGTCTGAGCAGAAGATAATGATAGCTTACTTTCATCATAACTGACTGAAAGGGGGTGTGGGTATTTTTATTCACTTAAATATTTATTCAGTACCTACAGTGTTCTAATCAAGTATTCCAGGCAGTCAACACGTTTATTCAATATTTATGAAATACCTACTGTGTTCAAGCACCATTCCTGGTTTTTAGAGCCTGTATTCATTTCAGTAAGGAGAAATTAATACATACAGGGAGAATTACCAAAAGTAGGTGACAGACTGGATATAGGGGATAAAGTTACTGTGAGAGTCAAACCCTCCTTAACCATTTCTATCATATCACATAGCAGGTTAAAATGTACTGAATAGCATTTATTTACCTGCCTGCCTCTTTCTATTTGGTGGCAAGCTCCCTGAGGACACAGTTCACTTGCATATTTGTCTTTATTGCGCCAACTCTCAGACAATACCTGGAAAATATTTATTAAAATAAAATGAATGGTTGGGAAACTAGAGAGGCAAATTCATCTTAGCATGGAAGATTATGAGGTTCACTCGGGATATGTTGTTTGAAGCTGTAATATAATACATCCAAGTCAAAATGCCCTCTGGACAAGCGTAGATGGAGAAGAGAGTATCGACTCTAATTAAGAGGCAGAGCCCATATTTTCTGCTTCCCAGATTACACTCAGTCTTTATCATGTGCATTAACCCAATGAGCGTCCCCGTCAGCATGGATGCTTACTTCTAAATGTCTTGGAAGCCGCACTGAATGCTCATTAGCATAAAAGGTATAACCATTAAAGTTGCATTATTTAGAGAGCACGGGGATTTATGAGGAATGGCTACAACTTCCCTAATCTTGCTTTTCTCTTTACAACCCAGACCTTCTGTCTTAATGGTTCTGTCAGCACCTTGAGTGGCTTTCCATTGCCTCTGACAGCAAAGGGAAACAACTGTCAGTGAGAGCCACTCCTGAGGAAAAATATTATTCGAAAAGCATATACACTTCAACACTAAAATCAACATTATCACAACATACAACTCTTTACAAGTAAGGCATTTTTTTTTTCAGCCCAGTCAAGTTTTGCTGAATATCAATAGGGTAATAGCTGCGGCAGGTTTTTTGCCAATTAACTTACATTTCTTCTGTTGAAATTCACACTGTTTTTCTTAATTAATCCTGACCTTTCATCCTGCATTTTATAAGCTTCTTAAGAAGTTAGAAATAAATAATTCAGTCCACATATTTTCTGAAAAGAGACAAGCTGTTTTACTCTCTCCTCAGAGAATAAATTAGATCGCTATTCAGATGAAGCTCATGGAAAATTGGATAAACAAATGCAAAAAATCATACATCTTCGGCATGAAGCACCTCAATGGAAGCTTTCTGCTGCTGAAGGAGGCCAAGAGGATTTCGAGAGATTTTAGAGAGACATAGCATTACGGGAGGTACTTTCCTGTTTTGTATGTTGAGGAGGGCATCCAGCTTTTACGATTTGTAAACTTTAAAGTTCAAAGTCAGTGTTTGAAATTTAAATCGCGCCTTGGTGTTCTCTCCTATTTCCCTGATGTTACCTCCATCAAGGGACTATGAAAGGCACATGCCAATAAATCCTTTGCATTTCCCCCCATGTTACTAAAATGCCAACCTTCTTTCTCACTACCTTTGTGTGTTTAACAACCGCATCCAACTTTTTAGAGTAGTGTTTACAACACACAATTTTTAAAAATTCAGAGGTTTCTGTTGCCACCAAATGATTTCTTCTCACTGTACTTTTTTAGTTTTATCCCATACTAACCCTCTTTGCATCCTACATCTTCAAGTAACTATGTAAATTCTTGCAAATTACTTAAAATATTCCCTTTCCTAAGGCTATTCCCTCTGCCAGAAATAACTTCTACCATTTAATAACCTCCCTCCATCCTCCTACCTTTACCAATATCTCTGTCCTGTGAGATACTCTTCATTTTTCAAGATTTCAGTCCATAATATCCTTAAGAGTCTTTTTTCTACATTTGTGTGTGTATTTTTTGTGACATTTGGTCAATACTACCTCAATTTATACATTTTTAGGCTTATCTATTCTATACACTATTTACCTAATAACTTGAAAGTTCTTTCAAGGACTTTCCCCAGCAGTTAGCAAACAACCTATCACATTAGATGTGTTTAGTCCAAGTTTGTTCAATAATTAAGAATATCTCTGCCTTTGCACATTAGGGGAAAGCATACTAGAAAAGAAGGAAGAATTTTATATACCTAAGAGTTAGCTCTTTAACCTCTTATATAAATCTTAGTCAAGGCAACCCCTGGTAAATAATATTTTTAATGAAAATAATACTCTATGCATCAAAGGAAACAAGGTTACAACTGGATTGCTTATATAATTTTTAATGAAAAAAATTAAATATTTTTAGCAAAGGTGGTAAAAACAATTAACTCTGTTTTGGTAATTAGAATTCTCATATGACTTGCCTGAGGCTGAATGTGTTGGGCACTGAGTAAGGATTAGAGTCTTAACCTTTCAGTTTCTCTTTTGATTTCTAAGAACCTTTGATACAGGACAGGGGGCGGCCCAGCCAGCTCAGCTGAGCTGAGCTGAAGGACCTGCTGCCTCCACCTTGGCGGTGTTGGTGCAGCAGTAGCCGGGGGAGGAACCAGCTGCTTGGAGGGTAGGCAAGAGGGGTGGGATTCCCAGCCCCACCTCCACCCCCACCAGAGCCTCCAATAGCCAAAGGGGCCGGGCAACTGCTGAGGAGATACTGGAGCCTTGGTGTCTCCTTCCCTTTGCACTTATGACTGAATATGGAACCCCCATTTCCTATGCCTAGGTCAAATTCATGTAAATTTCCTAGGCCTCAATTCTATGAATGGACTGTGTCCACTCACTAATACATTCATTCACCTTGCCTTAGTGGAAGACTATGTCTATTCATTAATACATTCATTCACCTTGCCCCAATGGAAAGGACTGTGTCCATTCACTAATACATTCATTCACCTTGCCCTAGTGGAAGACTGTGTCCCTTCATTAATACATTCATTCACTTTGCCTTAGTGGAAGACTGTGTGCCTTCATTAATACATTAATTCACTTTGCTCCAGAGGAAGGGACTGTGTCCATTCATTAGTACATTCATTCACCTTGCCCCAATGGAAAGGACTGTGTCCATTCACTAATACATTCATTCACCTTGCACCAGAAGAAGGAAATGTGTCCATTCACTAATACATTCATTCCCCTTCCCCCAGAGGAAGAGACTGTGTCCATTCATTAATACATTCGTTCACCCCTGCCCCAGCGGAAGAGACTGTGTCCATTGACTGATACATTCATTCCCCTTGCCCCAGAGGAAGGGACTGTACCCATTCATTTCCTGGGCCTCATATACAAGGAACCCATGTGCCTATATATACCCCCAGGGAGGAAGACAGAGAGAGACAGAGAGAGGGAGAGCTTTTCTCTCCCGACTTGGTTTTCTCTCCCTCCAGGAGCTTTGGTGTTTTTGTATTCTTTTCTGTAAATAAATCCTGTCTTACCACTTATCTGTGGTATGCGGATTTATTCTTCAAATCACCGAGACCAAGAACCTAGTGAAAACAAAATTCCAATATCACCATCAAACAAATATTTTGTAAACTAGATGTATTTTGTTTGCTAAATTTGAGGGAAAATGAGAAACAAGATAAAAAACATATACCACCTACACTGGATCTATATGGCAAACTAATATATTTGCTCATTTACCAAAATTTACACTCTGACATCCAATCACTGTATTTCTTCAGTAAACTCAAAACATGGAGATTCCAGCCTCATTCCAAATGGTTACGCAGTTCATTTGGTCAAAATCATCTCTTTAATGTCAGGTGGCTTTGACTGTGATTAGTACAAGCAGATTAGACATTTTTTTCTTCCTTGACCAGTAATACTTTTCTTGTGATTTTATTTGAACAGTGTTTGGTTTTGCTAGTGTTGATGGAATTTCTTTCTGCAGTAGGTCCTTGGTCTTAGAGATTCAAAGAATGAACCCACAGACCACAGAGATCAGTGGTAAGATAGAATTTATTAAATAGAAAGGAATAGAGAAGGAAAGAAAGGCATTAGAGCCTTTGACAGAAGACAGAAGACCCAAGTGGGAATCCCCCAGGCAAGTTTTTTGTCTAAGGGTTTTATACTGTTTGGTTTTATACTGTTTTACACCTGGCCAGGGCTTAACAGACTTCAATGTTGATTAGTGAGTGAATGAGTGTATTAACAAATGATTGCAATTCCTCCAGTTCTGGGAAAAGGCAGCAGAAGGTCTCCTCCTGAAGAGACACATCTTACATGACATACTAGAAAAACTACTTTCCTCCTGTCTTGCTTGTATTCACAGAGTACAGTTTGCAGAAAAAAATCTGCTTAGACCTGGAAAATGGGGGTCTTTGTCCAGCCCCGAATGAGGGAGACTTTGTATCATTAGCAACATAATTTGGCAACACGTGTATATTTGTATTTTTCTGTATGACATTTAGTAAGACTTCATGTCTTTTCTTTTTCAAAGTTTTCTGTACTTATGTTGACTAGTCATTGAACTAATTCTACTAAGATTTTAAAACCAGAGTCCTGCTTCAAATTTTCCAGATCCTATCATATTATGTTTTAGAAAGATATTGATACAGGGTTCCCCCATTCAGGGCTGGATAGGGACCCCCATTTTCTAGGCATGGGCAAACAGGCTTTTTCCAGGACACACTCTCTGAACCCAGCTGGGATCAGAGAAAAGCATGCTGACCAGTATCTCATCCCAACTGCCCTTCCTGAAGTGGAAAACATACACCTTGCTGCTTTACCTGGGACAGGGACTATGAGGACCAAGTTCGTTTGCTAATACGTTCACTCCCTAAAACCTGGCAGGATGTTTTCTGTCTACTGGTTCCTGGCCAAGTCTGACATACATTCCCAAGAGCCACCCGCTGCTCACAGGCAGTATATGAACCCCTAGACAAAAGACCTATGTGGGTTTTCCTGCTTGGGCAGACATCTCCTCCACTGCTGGAAGCTCTTACTTCTTCATTATCTTTCTTTCTATGTCTTTTTCTGTAAATAAACTTTATCCTGTCACTTATTTGCATGATCTGGGCTTCCTTTCTTAAATCTCCAAACCAAGGACCTACCACAGAGAGAAAAATGCTGGTAACAAAATGGTTTGTTATTTGCTCAAAATTCTCTGATAGAAAAATAACTTGAGCTTAATTTAACTTTTTCTTTAAGAGACAATGCATCAGAGCCTGTGATCTGAAAATGTCTTAAAAAATCTAAACCCCATTTGATTTCCAGTCCTGTGCTCACATACAAATTAACGATTTCATTGTCACTAGCTAATCTCTTCAAAAATCTTAAAATCAAAGATTCTTTTCTCTAAAATCCACTTCTACTATGAAATCATCACAGCTACCATGAAGAAAATATTTGATCTCTAGACCAAAGAAAGTGGTGTGTGTCAGAGGCATGAATGAAAATATTGAATAGGAGGAAGGCATTGGCCTGAGTCATCTTGACCTTTTGCATTAATAAAGTCATTCTTTATTGTTATTTATATATTTTAAATTTTATGCCAAAACTTATTTTTTAATTTTGAAAGTATTTTACTGAGAACAATGCATTTTGAACATGTATGGCAGCCACTGTCATAAAGATTGTTTTACTTTGCTGCTTTGTCAGCCTCGGGTGATTGACAAAGCCCTTTATGGATGACAAATTGTTATGTTGCCCTTTGCTTGGGGCTAGCTAGCCTTGGATGCTCTTTATTTTAAAACTGCACTTTTTCTAAGGTATCCTACTAATTGTTATTTGAAAGATGTGAGGTCTATTTCATCTGGTTCCTCAGCATTCTGCGTTTGTTTAATCATGTGGCTTCTGTCTTCATGATAACTTTAGAACAGTGGTTCTCAATAGGAAAGTGTTGCCCCTTAGTGAGCAATTGGAACTTGCTGGGTTATCATAATAATTGGGACACTGCAGTATTTATTATAGTAGGCAGGTAGGGACAGGAGATGCCAGGACCCTTCAAAGCAAGAGATAGCAAGGTAAAGAATTTCTCTCATGTTCTGCATGACTTCCAAATATCTCAATGGTAATTCTTATAGATTGAGCTTTGAAATTAACTCCTTTGACACATAAACCCATAAACTATTTTTTATGTATGTTCCATTTCCTAGGCACTTACATTTGTCTAAAATGAAAGGAAAACATGTTTTATTGTTATTTATATTTTTTTGAATATTATACCAAAAGTTATTTTTCAATTTGGGAAATATTTTATTGAGAACAATTTATTTTTGAAATTTAGATTACTGGTAGTAAAAACTTGATTGTTTGTCACTTGTGACAGCATATATAGGCTGTCAATTTATAGGTGTAAACATATTATTTAAATATGATAGCAAGGACATGTCCAAGCATTTAGACATAGAAATACATGTTATTTAATTGTAAATTAGTTTTCTGTTCTTTCTACTTGAGATCTGAGGTTCAATATTCCATGATAATAGAGGTAGCATTATAAAAAATTGTATTAAAGAAGACTGGGTATCGGGCGGTGCCTGTGGCTCAAGGAGTAGGGCGCCGGTCCCATATGCCAGAGGTGGTGGGTTCAAACCCAGCCCCGGCCAAAAACCACAAAAAAAAAAATGAAGACTGGGTATCATGAGATTATCATTCTTTTACACAAAGTGCATTCATTTCAACAGAGTTTAAAACAATGGTAAAAGATTTTGAGACATCCTTTTATTCCCATTTGTGTTTCAGTCCAAGACTCAAAACCAAAAAAGAAAAAAAAAATCAAAAAACACCTCATTAGCTTTAAAAATAATCTATCCCTTGTGACTGAATTGACTACAATTTATAGTTCGTGAAAGTATTAGCTTATTTCAGTGATCTCAAACTCAAAATCATGAGCTCAATCCTTCTCATTATGTATTTTTGTGCTAGCAACCCAGTTTCAAATTCTTTCAATTTGAATGACTTTACATAAAGCACATTTAAAATCCAGTGGCACTGAGCCTGTTGGTGTATACCTGAGAGCAAAATGGTAGCTTGCCTACAAAATGAATGTTACATATGTGTGTGTGTGTGTACAACTTGCACAAAATTGCCTTCCAGTTTTTAAAAAAAACTGGATCAGTTGCCAGTATTTAAAAATGAGCAGACTATACATGAAATAATCTGATTTCTGGCTAAAGCTGGTAAAAAGAGAAAACAGAAGAATTGGTGACACCAGCTCTTCATTTCCCCATGGCAACAATTATGCAGGGCTGAGAAGGGCCTATCTCCTTTAAGTAGGCAGCACCTCTGTAGAGGGAAGGTGTTATTGTTTATTGTCTCTCTCAACTAGCCTGATTGGTTGATTTATATTATCTGCTAAATCCAAATGTTTAGGATCTTTGACTTAAAAGGATTTAAAACTAACTATAGAAAGAGAAATAAAATATTCAAAGTAATCTGAAATGTTAGAGGGCTAAAAAATATCAGATCATATTTTATTATGCAGATATATGCTAATTATGAAAAATAGTATTATATCCTGGGTTGTAATGGGGGAAAGTAAAAATAACAGGATTTACAGACAAGGCCATGTATAATCTTAGTTTGACAGTTTTACCTGTGTGTGGCTGCACACAAATAGTATTTCTTTTCTTAATCTCAGTTTTCTCATCTTTGAAAGTGAGATTGCAAAACCTGAGTGTGGTGCACAGCCGTCTGCTCTGCTCATATCCCTGTAGGTCATGTTTTTCCCTGTTGATTTTATGAACCTGTCCCACCCCTTTCCAGGTGTTACGTGCTGGAATAGCCGGCAAAGGACTGCAATAGCTGGCAAAGGACTGTTCTTGGGCTACTGAAATCTATTTTTGCCTGCAAATGAGAAGAGACAGAGTTACCTGAAAAGTTACATTCCCCTTGGAGCTTCTAGCCAATGTCTGAAAGCATTAGAAATGAAAGCTCAGATCTCTTATCTCAAGTCAACAGAATTCTGAAGCATAATTTATACCTTAAAATTTCCATGCAGATAATAGTAAAGCTACCCTCTACCCTTTTACTCTGACGTTGCCATCTTACTTGGCTTCCTCTCCTCTCTTGACTGGCACCTCTAGGTTCTCTTCCTTATTTTTTTATGTTACAGAGAAAACTTCATCTAAGGGACTGATTCTGGAGAACCCCAACTAAAATACTGACTAGCTAACACTTACTGATGTAAAATGAAATATCATGTGTGAAAATGGAATTTTAAATCATTATTATAAAATGTTTTCCTTAAAAATTGTTTTAGAATTTTAAAGGCAGAATCACAATATTTTCCCATGCTCAAAACTTAAGAGAAAGAATTAACTTAAGAACAGTCTATTCATTTCCTTTACATAGTGAAAAAGACATGAACTCAGTAAAAGTCACAAAGTTGTGTTTTTTGATGACAGCAGTGTCCCTTTTGTGACCAGTTCTAAATAGAAATCTGTTGATGTTATGACAATGGGGATGACATTGTATTATAATTTTATTTTGCTACATAAATTTTTTTAAAATAATATAGAGTAAAACGGACTCTTCACTTGTTTGAAAGACTATTTTTTTTTATTTCCAGCTAATGTGATGTTATCAACAACCAAATCACAATATATGAATTTGTTAGGTAGAGTCCCTCCTGTAGTTATGTTCTGCACCAAAAAGATGTACCACACAACCCTACATTGTGCCCAATCAGTGGGAGCACCCCCGACACCCCTGAGTTCCCCCTCCCCTCAACATGAATTGAAATGAGTTTTTCTTCTATGTGGGCATGAATTAGAGCATCTACTGGCTTCATATTCGTATTGAATACATTGGATATTTGCTTTTCCATTCTTGTGATACTTTACTGAGCAGAATGTGTTTCAACTCCATCCAGGTTAATACAAAAGATGTGAAGTCACCATCTTTTTATGACTGAGTTGTATTCTATAGTATGTATATATGACAGTTTGTTAATCCATTCCTGAGTTGATGACCATTTAGATTGTTTCCACATTTTGGCAGTTGTAAATTGAGCTGCGATAAACAATCTAGTGCAAATGTCCTTATGATAAAATGATTTTATTTCTTCCGGGTTTAAGCCTAGTAGTGGAATTGCAGGTTCAAATGGAAGATCTAACTTGAGTTCTTTGAGGATTCTGAATACTTCTTTCCAAAGAGGCTGTATTAGTTTGCAGTTCCAACAACAGTGTAAAGGCTTTCCCTCTCTCCACATCAGCACTAGCATCTGCAACTTTAGAATTTTGTGATGTGGTCTCTTATGACTGGGGTTAGGTGATATCTCAGGGTGGTTTGATTTGCATTTCTCTGATGATTAAGAACAGTGAGCATTTTTTCATATGTTTGTTAACCATTCATCTGTCTTCCTCAGAGAAGGTACTGTGTATAATCTCTTGCCCAGTGATAGATGGGATTGTTGGTACTTTTTTATTAATTTAAGTTCTCTATAGATCCTACTTATCATTCTTTGTCAGATTCATAACATGCAATTATATTTTCCCATTCTGAAGGTAGTCTATTTGCTTTGATTGTTGAGTCTTTAGTTGTGCAGAAACTTTTCATTTTAATTAAGTCCCATTTGTTGATTTTTATTATTGTTGCGTTTGCCATGGTAGTCATCTTCATAAAATCTTTCTTCAGGCTGACATCTTCAAGAGTTTTTCTAGCACTTTCTTCTAGGATTTTGTTATTGTTTCTTGCCTTAGATCTAAATCTTTTATCCATCTTGAATGAATTTTTGTAAGTAGTGAAAGGTGCGGGTCAAGTTTGAGTCTTTTACATGTGGTTATCCAGTTCTCCCAGTGCCAATTATTCAATAGGAACACTTTCCCAGGTGTATGCTTTTGTTAGGTTTATCAAAGATCAGATGACTATAAGAGACTGGTTTCATCTCTTGGTTTTCTATTCAGTTTGTCCCAAATGTCTATGTATCTATTTTTGTGTGAATACCATGATGTTTTGATCACTGAACTTGTAATATTGTCTGGAGTCTGGTAGGTGATGCCTTTGGCTTTGTATTAATTACTAAGAATAGATTTTGATATATGGCTTTTTTTTTCTGGTTCCAGACAAAATGAAGAACTATTTTTTTCCCCAAATCTCCAAAGAATGGTCTTGATATTTTAATGGGGATTGTATTGAATCTGTAGATTGCTTTGGGTAGTACAGAAATTTTAACAATGTTGATTTTTCCTAGTTAGGAGCATGGTGTGTTCTTCCATTTATTAGTGTCTTCTGCTATTTATTTTCTTACAGTTTCATAATTCTCTTTGTAGAGGTCCTTCTTATATTAAGTATATTCCCAGCTATTTCATTTTCTTTGAAGCTAGTGCAAAGGGAATTGTGTTTCTGGTTTGTTTTTTAACTTAGCTCTTATGGACACATGCAAAGGCTACTGATTTGTGGATGTTGATTTTACACCCTGAGATGTTACTGTATTTCTTAATAACTTCCAGGAGTCTTGTGATTGAGTCTCTGGGGTTCCCTAAGTATAAGATCATATCATCAGTGAAGAGTGAGAGTTTGAACTCTTCTTTCCCCCTATGGGTATGGATGCCCTTTATATTCTTCTCTTACCTGATTGCATTGGCTAGAACTCCCAGAACTATGCTGAATAGTACTGGCGATAGAGAACATCCTTGTCTAGTTCCTGTTATAAGTGGAAAAGGTTTCAGTTTTACACAATTCAGTATGATATTAGCTGTGGGTTTGTTGTAGATGGCTTCAATCAGTTTAAGAAATGTGCCACCTATGTCTATTTTCTTAAGTGTTCTTGTTAGAAAAGGATGCTGAATAATATCAAATGCTTTTTCTGCATTCTTTGAGAGGATCATATGGTCCTTGTTTTTGCTTCTGTTGATGTGATGAATTACATTTATGGATTTTCATTTGTTAAACCAGCCTTGCATCCCTGGGAACAAGCCTACTTGATTGTGATGAACAATTGTTTATAATGCATAGCTGTAATCTGTTGGCTGAGATTCTGTTGAGTATTTTTACTTCTGTATTCATTAATGAAATTGGTCTATAGTTTTCCTTTTTAGTTGAGTCTTTCTTAGTTTGGGTATCAATGTGATGTTTAACTCATAGAATGTATTTTGGATGATTCCTTCCTTCTATTGTTTTGTAATGGTTTCTGCAGGATGGGTATAAGCTCATCTTTGAGGGTTTGATAGAATTCTGGTGTGAAGCAATCTGGCCCAGGACATTTTTTTGTTGGAATATTTGTTATTATTTTTTTCATCTCAGTACTTGATATTGGTTTTTGAAGAGATCTATTTATTCCTGGGTAAGCATACGGAGATGGTGTTATTCCAAGATATTAGTCCATTTCCTCCATATTGTCAAATTTCTGGGCATAGCATTTTTTGTAGTAGTGAGAGATAATCTCTTGTTTCTCTATGCTATCTGTGGTTATTTCCCTTTTTTTCATTTCTGGTTGATGTTATTAGATATTTTACTTTTCTGTTTCTAGTTAATTTGTCCAATAGTTTATACATTTTATTTTTTTTAAGAACCAACTTTTTGTTTCATTAATTATCTGAACCATTTTTTTTTTAATTTTTTTGATTACTGACTTAATTTAGGTTATTTTTTTTTTCTTCTGGTAGGTTTGGGAATGGCTTGTCATTTCTTTTCCATTTCCTTGGGTGACTCATTAGTTTGTTGATGTTTTCTCTTTCTGTTTGCATCTAATGCGATAAATTTCCATCTTAGGACTGCTTTTCCAGTATCCAACAGGTTTTGGTAGCCTATAGCTTCACTGTTGTTATGTTGAAGGAATTTAACAATTTCCTCCCTTGATCTCTTCCTTGACCCAACTGTCATTCCACATAAGTTTGTTTGGCTTCCATGCCTTTGTGTGGAGATGACCTTTTTTACTGTAGTTCAGTTCCACCTTTATTGTCTTGTGGTCTGAGAAAATTCAGTTATTTTAATTTTGTTGAGGTTTGATTTGTATCCTAGGATATGATCTATTTTGGAGTATGTTCCATGGATTGACAAGAAGAATGTATATTCCTTAGCTTTGGGATGATTTGTTCAGTTCTATTAAGCCCATTTGTTCTAGGGTCACATTTAAGTCCTTTGTATCTTTGTTTAGTTTTTGTATAGTGGAGTCCAGTTCTCTCAGAGGGGTGCTAAAGTCCCTAGCTATTATGATGTTATGGGATATCATATTACTCAGACCAATCAAGGTCTACTTCATAAATATGGGAGCATTTAAATTGGCTGTATAAATATTTAGAATTGAAATGTCCTCTTCTTGTATTGTTCCTTTGACCAGTAGGAAGTGACCATCTTTATATTTCTTAACTTTAGTTGTTTTAAATCCACTTGTATTTGAAAATAAGACTAACCCCTCATTTCTTCTGTATTTTGCCTGAGGTACTGTTTTCTATCCCTTCACCCTGAGTCTTGATTTGTCCTTCAGGGTTAGGAGTGTCTCCTGGAGACAGTATATAGATGGTCTATGCCTTTTTATCCAATCAGCCAGCCTGCGCTTCTTCAGTGGGGAATTCAAGCTGCTAACATTTGTTGAGAGAATTGATAGTGTGGTGGAGTTCTATTCATCTTATTTTGTGAGAGTTCATTGCTTAGTTTTATCCTTTGCTCCATAGTGGAAAGTAGGAGGTTTTTTTGTCCTTTAGTTTCTGGGTGTTTACTTAGTTGGTGGTCCATTGTGATAGTGATAGTCAGTGTTAAGAATAGGTCTAAATATTTCTGGTAGAATTGGTCTTAATGTGGTGAATTTCCTCAATGTTTGCATATCTGCAAAAGATTTGCTTTTTCCATCAATTTTGAAGCTTAGTTTAGCAAGATACAGGATTCTAGGCTGAAAATTGTTTTGTTTGAAAAGATTAAAGATAGATGACCATTGTCTCTGGCTTTTAAAGTTTCAGTCGAGAAGTCTACTATCACCTTCACAAATCTTCTCCTGCAGAATTTTCTCTTTTGTCTTGACTTTGGACAGGTTAATTACAGTGTGTCTTGGAGGTGCTCTTTTTGTGCTCTCTAAATGGAGAACTTTGGAATCTTTAGTGAAACTTGGAAAGTTTTTATTTATGATATCCATTATGACTTCCATTTCTTTGTGACATTCTCTTCCCCTTTGAAATCTGAAGCTCTTTACCAGTCTAGGCAAAAGCAAGACCACACCTCTGCCAATTATAGGAAGAGAAAGAGAAAAAACAAAAACTAAAAAGAAAAGAAAAGAAAGAAAAATTCAATAGTATGTTACAGTGAGGACCTGCCAGTACTGAGTTTCCAAAGGCCAAAGCTAGAACACCTTGGACTGAGAGCTTGTAACCTCCCTGAGCTGGACCACTGCCATAACCTCCCAGCCAGACCAATACCATGACCCCCAGCACTCAGAGAAAAGTAAAAATAAAAATAGATAAAGAAAATTAAAAGTTCAGTTATATAAGATAAGGTAAGGAAAAAAAGGATATCTTAACTGTTGTATGAGAAATTCATGTGGGAAAGATGAACAAAGTAGAAAAACCTCAAACAAGAAAGAGAAAAATGGATAGAAGTAAAGAAGAAAGAGGGAATAAAGAGGGATTTTATTTTTTAAGAAAATAAAATCAAAGATTAAGAATACAACCAACCATACCAAAACAAAACAAATGAACAAATACAACAGTAACCCCTTGCCTCAAACCAAATACAACAATCCCAGCAACAAAAAAAAGAGGAAAGAAAAAATCCTGGACACCAGGTGGTGCTATGGTATTAGGAAACAGGAAACACATACCCAACACTACTCTTTAGTTGTTGAGATTAGGTCTTTTCTTCCTGAGTTAGTTGCCTTCAGTCAGTGCCTGTTTGTCATCAACAATGAGTCCCTGAAGTCTTGGATACTTAAAGCTCTTGCCAGAATTTTTGGAAGGCTTGTCTCACAGTGCCCTCTGACAACAATTCTTGGGGGTGTGTGGGATGCTTAATTCACCCCAAGAATGGATGCCCAAGCTCATCAGACGTGCCAGAGTCAGCAGTATATCAGGACCCCGGGAACTGTTTTTCCAAATGATCTTCCCACAATGGTGGCCCAGGTAGCAGCCAGAACCTTCCCACAGTGGTAGCCCAGGTAGCAGCCAATATGGTGGGAGATCTACCCCACCAGGTATTCAAACCCTGCCTCTCAACAACCGAGTCCACCCACTCATCTAAGACTTCCATGGCAGTTCTGATGCTTGGTCCAGTCCCAAATCAAAAATCTGTAAGGCAGCCCCATCCTATCTCCAGTCCCATGTGGTAGGGCTGCTGGCTGACTGGCTTAGGGCTCCTGTAGTCCAACACTGCCTCAGTGTGTCCACAGTGTGAAGACTCTAGGTAGGTTCCCTGTGCCAGAGATAATTGGGATTTTCTTTCCCCTGCCTTTCCAGGAGCAGGCTGGTAGGGACGTGTTTCTAGTCTGCCATCTTCCTGCCCTGTGAGGTAGATAATAGTCTTGTGAGGTGAGTCCTAGGCCAAGTGGTTTTTCTTTTATTGTTTTATAGTTTGTTTCCCAAGGCCACATTGCTTCTCAGTTCATTTTACACAGTGACTCCATAGTCAAAAGTCTGTAGTAGTGTTAGGTAATTAGAAAAGGCATTCCTGGGAAGGAAGACAAGGTGGAATCTCCAACTACAAGACTATTTTTGAATTGCAACATCTCTCTCTCCATGTTTTCTGTATATTATATTTTTGTTCTGTATTTGTTTGTTCATCTTGGCTTCCACAATCAGTCAGATAAAAGTATGATAATGCCTTTTTATTGCACTGTAATGGAAATTTTAGCAGCAGACAGTAAGGACATCAGGTTTGTCAAATAAATGCATTCGATAATTTTGTTCATGTATGAGTATATACTTCACACTGACAAATCTAAGAACTAAACTTTCCTTTCTCCAATAGGTATGAATTTATATGGGCTAAAAAGAGACACATTAAGCCTAAAATCAACAGTTACACCTGTTTTGTTAATTTGATTGTTAACATGGTCAATCAACATGTGTTTAATGATTCAAAAACAAACAATTAAAATATAAAGCATTCAGTTGAAAAACTACTTGTTTTGACACTAAATGATTTTTAAAAATCCCTTAAATTAGTTACTTATTTTAGAAACATAATTTTAGTACAGAATAGTGGCTTGGTAAATTTCTCCTCCCCCTCTTACATTCAATAGAGGACAGTCTAATAGAAAATATACTGTGGTGAAGTTTAGCATCTTTTTGCTTTAGCTCCAGAATGTGCTTGTCTTCAGCCATTCTTATTTTTAATGATTTTTGTCATAACTTTTAATTCACTTATTTGCAAAAACCGCTTTCAATTATTCATCTTTTTATTTTGTATTTTTTTATTTTCATCTTTTTAGAAGACAAGTGTACATATCATCACAATTATTTACAGGAAAGATCAGATGGGCGGCGTCTGTGGCTCAGTGAGTAGGGCGCCGGCCCCATATGCCGAGGGTGGTGGGTTCAAACCCAGCCCCGGCCAAACTGCAATAAAAAAAAAAATAGCCGGGTGTTGTGGCGGGCACCCGTAGTCCCAGCTGCTGGGGAGGCTGAGGCAAGAGAATCGCGTAAGCCCAAGAGTAGAGGTTGCTGTGAGCCATGTGATGCCACGGCACTCTACCCGAGGGCGGTATAGTGAGACTGTGTCTCTACAAAAAAAAAAAGAAGGAAAGATCAGATGTATGATGCTTTCAAAGTAGTTACTTGACAGCATGGCCACAAAAATTAAAATAAAAAATCTAATAGTTTTTGGCAGAAACTATAAAATTTAGATTTTCTTTTGTCTTTTTTGTTTGTTTTGTTTGGGATTTATTGAGGGTACAATGAATTAGGTTACACTTTTTGCATTTGGTAGGTAAAGCCCCTCTTATAATTGTGTCCAGCTCCCAAGAGGTGTGCCATACACTGTGACCCCCCCATCCTAAAATTTAACATAATTTATGGTATAACTTTATTAAAAATCAATCAATTCTGTTTTTGTCAGTATTATTGGTCTTAACTTTGGTGATTTTAAATTATGCTTGTATCTTATAAGCATTAGAGTGGAGACAACATGTAGAAATTATTACTACAATATCTATATAAGATACCTATGTAAGTCTTGTGATCTCAGAATAAGGCAACTACATAAAAAAATTGCAAATGTTTAAGGACATGGTCCCATTTTCTAATGTAACATCTGGTTCTAGAGAAAGATTCAACATACAAACCTACAAAAAAATTATAGGATAATAAGTGTTTTGATATGATGCTGTGAAAACCCAAAGGAGGGTAGTTAATTCAGACTTGGAAACTCAGAGAAGGCTTTTTAGAGGGTGTGCCAAAATCATTCATAGGAACATTTTAGGAGAGAGTTTTCCACAGGGACAGAATGTGGACAAAGGCCAAAGGAGGGATATATGAGTGTGTGTTTTAGCTATGGAAATAAACTCAATTGAACATAAAACATGTTGAGGGAGAGAACTATGAAATGGTTATGATATATGAATTAAAAGGAAGAGGACAACAGGAGTCAACATTTTCTGCTATCTTTCAACAAGTTGTAGTTTTTTTGACAAGTTTATCATTTAGCTTCCTATTCAAGATGTAAGTGGTTTATGCACCACAATTACAGCCAATAGAAGAATGTTGTATAGTCATGTATTTACTCTTACCAATAAATTGTATTCATATGGTTTTTTAGGTCTGTTAACATCCTTTTCTTTCAGATTGAAGAACTCCTGTTAGCATTTCTTAGAAGAATGGTGTTGATGAAATTCTTCAGCTTTGTTTGTCTGGGAAAGTTTTGATTTCTCCTTCATAGTTGAAGGATATTTTTGTAGGATATAATATTCTAAGTTTAAGGGTTTTTTGCTTTAGCACATTAAATATGTCAGGCCACTCTCTACTAACCTGTAAATTTTCCACTAAGAAGTCTGCTGCCAGGTGTTTCAGATCTCCTTTATATATCATTTTTTTTCTTGCTTCCTTTAGGAACTTTTTTTATTCATGACCTTTAGAAACTTGATTATTAAATGCCTTGATGTACGTTTGTTTGTTTGGATTAAATCTGCTTGGTGTTTTATGACCTTATTGTACCTGAGTATTGATGTTTTTCTCTAGGTTTGGGAAGTTCTGTGTTATTATTTCTTTGAATAAAATTTCTATCCCAATCTCTTTCTCCTCCATTTCTTTAAGGGAAACAACTCTTAGATTTTCCCTATTAAGGCTATTTTCTATATCTTGTGAATGTGCTTAGTTCTTTTTTATTCTTTTTTTCTTTTTCTCTCCTGACTGTTTATTTCCAAATAGCCTGTCTTCAAGCTCACTATTTCTTTCTTCAGCTTGGTCAATTTTACTTCTGAGAGACTCAGATGCATTTCTTAGTCTGAGTTCTTAAGCTCCAGAATTTAGCTTGATTTTTTAAATTTCAATCTCTATCTTAAATTTCTGATGGGCTTCTGTATTTCTTCTTCGTGTTATCTTAAAGTTCATTGAGCTGCTTCAGGACAGCTATTTTAAATTCTTTGTTTGAAAGGTCACCTCTCTTCATCACTCCAGCAATGGTCAGTGGTACCTTAAATAATTTCTTTGGAAAGGTCCTATCTTCTTGGATGTTCCTGATGCCTGTGGTTGTTCACTAATGTCTGGCATTGAAGCGTTAAGTATTTATTTTAATCCTCAGTCTGGGATTGTTTGAACCTATTCTTCTTGAGAGGCTTTCTGGATATTCAAAGTGAATTGAGTGTTGTGATCTAAGTTTTTGGCCCCTGCAGACATATCAGTACCAGGGATGCCCCAATCCCAGTAATGACTGTTGTAGACTCCTGATGGTACTGCCTTTGTAGATTTGGGTAATATATAGAAAAATTCCCTTGATTGCCAGAAAAAGACAATTGATCCCTTCCCTTACTCTGTGCTGGGCTGCTAGAGTTGTGGGAACACCAGCTCACAATTGAAGTAAGCTCAGTCTCAGCCAGTCTGAGACGACTATTGCCTGGCTGTCTCTGATGTTTATGCGAAGCCCAAGGGCTGTTTAGTCAGAAGATGAGTCCTGCCAGAACTGGGTCCTTCCCTCTGGTTAGCATATTTCCTTCCATCCCAGGGTGGGTCTAGAGATGCTGTCTAGGAACAAAACCTAGAAAAATCTGCTTATATTTTATTCTAACTAAGCTGGTGCCTAAGTTGCAAAACAAAGTTCACCATTACTAATGTCACAGTAGGTCATGTGCATTTCAAGTCCATTGGCTTGGAGCCAGCAGAGCCACAGGAATTACCCAAGGACTACAGCCTTCGTGGCCTTATTTACTTATTAATTTAGTCCATACCCTAGGCTACTTTTTGTCAGCTGGTGATGGCGCTCACCAGAACTTGGTTTTTGAGGCGGAGTGGTCTAAATGCTTTTCTCTAGCCAGGGTGATCTAATTGTTTCTTCTGTGAGCCCTAGCAGAATTCTGCCCTGTGCTGTGTTCTGCTGGGACAGGGTAGCCCTGGGTTTTAAGGCAAACTCTCACAGTTGTTTCGCTCTCCCTCTCTGGGCACACCAATTCTTTCTACATAAATCTCTCCACTGGATGTACTGGCATGGTACTACTGGGTGGGGAATGAAGATATAGGCAAATGCAAGATTATCTTTTTGGGTGGTGCCTGTGGCTCAAAGGAGTAGCGCTCTGGCCCCCTCCATACTGGAGGTGGCGGGTTCAAACTCGGCCCTGGCCAAAAAAAAAAATGATTATCCTTTCTGCCCTCTTCAGTGCCTCTTTCCTTGATATAACATTAAAATGAGGTAGCATGAGAGCTCATTGGATTGTCGGTTCTCCTGCAGGTGTTTGCTTACATAGATCGTTGTTGAATTTGGTGCTCTTGTAGAGGGATAACCTCCACAGGTATCTATATTCCCATCTGCTCTACTCCCTCTCTGCAGTGATCAGGCTTTAAAGTAAATTGTTTTAACTAAAAAGTTATGATTTAAAATTTTTTTTAATGTTAGCAATATGTCTTCTTCTTAATCATAACTCTTAATTTTAGATGGGTTTTGGTAAAAGAAGGCGGGTGGAGTTTAAATTCTGAGATGGGTACTTATTAACTATGTGACTGAGTAAATTGCTAAAAACTCTGAAAACACATTTCTTTATCTGTTAGTTTTGTATAATATCATGTAATTTGCTAATTTGGTTGGAAATTCATAAAGATAATGTATATAAAGTATCAGATAGAAAAAAGTTAGTGTTCAATTTCAATCCTTGTCCTCATTCTATGTTGATTATTTTAAATTTCATCATAATTTTGATATATATACATATACACAAGTTTTATATATTATATATATAATATACAAATATACATATATATAATAACTTCCAACAATGTTCACAACCTGGTCCCTCAAACCTGTATTTTACCTGATAAAAGAGCATTTGCAGACATGATTTAAGTTAAGGACCTTAAAATGAAAATATTATTCTAGGATTGTCTAGGTGGGTGCAATATAATCACAGAAATCCTTAAGAGCAAGGAACATTGCCCTGTTAAGTCAAAGAGAGAGATGTAGTGATAGTAAAAAGGTTAGAGAGTTACAACATAGCTAGCTTCGAAGATAGAAGAAAGGACCAGGAACCAAGGAATACAGATGACATCCCAAAGCTGAAAAATGCATTGGGATGGATTCCTCTTCAGAGCTTTCCAAAAGAAACACACTCTGCCAAAACTTTGATTTTAGCCCAGTGAGAGTGAACTTCTGACCTACAGAATTATAAAATATTGAATTTGTGGTTTTTTGAGCCACTATGTTTACTATAATCAGTAATGTCAGAAATGGAAAAATTTATACATAGTATATGTTTTTATTAATATAATTAACAAATTTTATAGAAGCAAACGTTAATGATGAATTGGGAAATGAGGACAGAAGGAGCTATTTGGAGACAGCAGGGCAGGAGGCCAGAAACTGCCAACATGCTTTGTTTCAGGTGACTTCGTACTTCTGAACTTCTTTCATCAAGGGGTCTCTGCCCATGTGCTCATGTGCATGGCGACTTGACCTTTGAATTTATTTTTCTTCTGTTTCACAGATATTTTCATAACCTTATGCCTGTCTTAGCAGAGGGAGAGGTGGTAACCTGGGAATGGAGCCGTGGCATAATGGACTGAGAGTTTCTCTATGCAGGAACTTTACTAAACCATCCTGGGTCTGGCAGACACAGGGAGAGAAGACACTTTGAATTTATGCACACACCAGTGCTTTGACCCATGAAACATAACACCATATTAGATTATAGCAAGGCTAACAGTCCCCTCTTGAGCAGATTGTTTTTTATTAGGAATTTTGGGGTGTACATACACAAAGCAAAAAAGTGAGAAGGTAATAGTTTCAATTAAATGGGCTGTCCTTTGTTCAAGAAGAAAGCTATCAGGCTGAAGGATACAGGAGAACTAAACTGCAGACCAAACAATATTGGGGGTAGGATTTAATGAGGGAAAGTTACAGTTCACAGGTTAGATAGTTACACCTAGAAAGTAGTTTTCTGTTGGTTTTTTAGCTTTATTTATATTGTCTTTAAGTTCCTAATTATTAGCTAAACATTTCCCAGACTATTTTTTACCTACTTCAGTAGATAATCTAACCCCCGCCTCCCCACCTTAGATGTGAATTACAGCAGAGGGGCTGAGATTGGGACATTTTTTTGTATGAGTCCTCGGGGACATCAGTCTATTTTAGTCCTTACCCATGGAGATGTTAAGAGATTTTGAGGTATTTTCTTCATATAATACCAGAGCATGAGGCAGTAGCCTTGGCATATACTTTCATTCACACATATTTGTGTGTGTATATATATATGTGTGTGTGTGTGTGTGTGTGTGTACTATGTGTATATATATACACATATAAGTGAGTAGAAAACAATAATTGGCCTTCCTTTCTACTTTAGTAAAGGGCTGGTGAGAGGAATATGGCAGTGAAAAGGCTCAGGATGAGGAGAGGAAGGCGAGCTGTTAGTAAATTCTCATGGCTGATGTCCTCTGGACGGCCTCTTGTCCATCCTGCCAGGACCTTTCCTAGTTTGAATGTCCTCTCTTGACACCTTCTACCTCTCCTCACAAAAATAAACTTCAAAAACTTCAATGATATTTTGGGAAGGAGGCTCTGCAGAGCCAGTGCATACTCAACTGGTGAGGTCATGTAATAAAAGCTTGAAAATACTTGTAAAGCCAATGAACGTATAGGTTGCATAAATCTTGATTTAAAGGAGAGAGCTTTAAGAGAGCCATGAAACTAAACAAAAGCTTATTTTATTTTTATTCTCTAAAATTGTGCTTTTTACATATTACATTTATAAAGTTATTTTTTCCTTAAAAATATTGGTTTCATGATTTTTATGACTTTAGAAACTAATTTAAAAGTATAATACTTTTATGGTAGAAGAAAGTACTCCTTTCAGGGGCCAAGACTCTTGGTATCAATGGGCAGCATTCAATTTTCCCTTCTTCTGTGCTTCTGGAAAACAGAATCTTGCAATAGAGTAAACCACTGCTCAAAAACTCTTTGAAGTCACACAAGGGTTTTGGTTTCTAGTAGAATTATTATCTACCATATCGTATACTAGAAAACAGTTATAATATCACGTTCAGATTTCTTTAAAGGGACATATTCTGTAGTTATTTCTTTAGTCTCTGGTTGATGAAAAATGAGTTTATTATTAATGCTACATTCACACATGACAGCACATATAGTTATTTTCATGAAATTGGTCATTTGTTTCAACTAAAAAAATCATCTCCATAAACATGTTTGCTCATAACATTAAATATTAAACACCCTCCCGATTTCCCGAATTAACTATTTTGACTGTCTTTTGATAGTATTTCAGATGCTCACTTCTCTGTAAGATGTATGACTAGGATTTTGATATGATTTGTAACAAAATTATAAAATATTTTAAACATGCAGAAGGGTATAGTTATCTAATGAGATTCAGCGTGCCTGCAACTCATTTATAACAACTCCCAATTCTGCCTCATTTTGCTTCACTTTTTCAAAATTAGAAAACCATTTCAGGCTGGGCACCTGTCGCTCAGTGGTTAGGGCGCTGGCCACATGCTCAGGGGCTGGTGGGTTCAAATGCGGCCCAGGCATGCTAAACAAAAAAAAAAAAAAAGAAAAAGAAAAAAAGAAAGAAAGAAAACCATTTTAGATACAAGTGTGGTATCTATCCTTGACCACATAACTGCCTTGTATTTATGGAGGTGACTATTATTCTGAATTTAGTGTTTATTATTCCCATGAATGTTTTTTACTTTTCTATTTAGGGTGTATCTGTAATTGTGAACAGAATTGCTATGAAGATTTTTTACATTATATAAAAGATCACTAATTATATGATTCTGGAACTTGTTTCTTTTACTTGTGTTGTTTAATTGATATTTACTGATGTTGATAGATGACACTTTAATTCAATCATTTTATGTTTATATTGCATTGTATATCAGTAGGTACATATGCAAGATTTTATTCATTCTCCTGAAAGAGATAATCTACTCTAAATTTTTCAATACTGCAATGATGTAGTTCTTAGAGATATCTCCTTGTATATATGTATGAGAATTCCCTGTAGAGTGTTTACACAAATGGGAATGCAGGATAGTACAGTTTGTCCATCCTGAAATTTACAGAACATTGTGAAATTGCTTTTCCAAAGAAAGGGTATTGATTTGTACTCCTAACCTGCAGGGTTTGAGAATTCCAATCTTTCATAGTCTCATAAACACTTGATATTTACAAACTTTTTTTTTTTTTTTTGTAGTTTTTTTTGGCTTGGGCTGGGTTTGAACCCACCACCTCCGGTATATGGGTCTTGTGCCCTACTCACTAAGCCACAGGCGCCACCCCTTGATATTTACAAACTTTTAGCATTTCTATTTAATCTAATGGCTAGGAATAACATCTTATAAAAAATAAGAACTAGGGTTGTGCTCAGAGCAGGGGACCCGAAGAATGACTCCTCTGTTTATAACACACCCAACAGGAATCTGAGGTCACTGTGATGAGAGGCACAAAACTTGTGGCCTCCCTAAGAATAATTCCCTATATGTGAAGAAAAAGAAAAAAAATTATAAAATGTATGTGGTACCTGTATGGTTTATCATTGTATAATTCTTTCAACTGTACTGTATGTTTAAAAAGATTGGCTAATAAAATATTAGAAAATTAAAAAAAAAGAAAATACAGAGAAATCCAAATAAATCTGGAGTTTAGTTAACAGTTCAAAAAAAATGAAAGAAAAATAAGAACTAGACAGAAATTGACCACCTTCAGGTAAAGTTTAATATTCATATTTTTATCAATAATAAATTGTAACCAAGATGGTAAACAACTCGTCTAACTAACAAAGGAAGTAAGATAAGAAGAGAGACTTGCCTTGAATTCAGAATTTACTTTGGGCTTTCATATGTTTCAATAATATATTTTATATTTGACCGATATATGAGGAGAAAAAATATCTATAGAAAAACACAGACACTTTTAAGAATTTTATTCCATATGTTTATTGTCTTATTTTTCTCTCCCTATTTTTAAAACCTTAATAGATCCTGGGACTTTCAGATAATGATTAAAATGTTCATAATCCTGAATAATCAGCTGGATTTGATTTGACTCTTTTTTTGTGGGGGGGGGGATCCAAAATTCCACAATTTATTCTGAAAGTTCACATTCAGCTCAGGTGGGTGGCCAGGACAGAAGCCCTCTCTGCCACCACCCCGACCCTCATGGGAAGTTGCCTCGCCAGACCACTGGGGACACTTGCATTCCTGGGGAGACAGTGGTGCTGCAGTTTGGGTGTTGTTTTGCAGGGATAAGGAGATACATTCACTCAAACAGTTCTTGTTTCTGGAAGTCCTGCAAAGGCTGGGCTGTGACGTCCTTTTCCTGGGTGCTCTAGGAGCTGGACCCCAGACGCAGGTGGTTTCTGCAAAGACCAGGTTGAGTTCCTGGAGCTTTGGAAATTAGGCCGTGACTGTGGGTTAATGGCACTTGTTCAGTTTTGCAGCAGAAACTGGCAGAAAAAGGTGAACAATGCCCCTCTCTTTTGTGGTCATCCCAAACACCCAGGGATAACCAGAGCTCTGTGTGTTCTGGGTCAGTGTGGGGGCCATGAGAGAAGGGCTGCCATGGTTAAAGGCTACAGGCATTTCTGTTGACAGGTAGGGGCAGTTGAGGCTCACAGAGAGCAGGATGTGGCCTCTTTTGGTCACAGGCCCTGGTCCAAGTTCCCAGGTCCAGAGCAGACAGTGTTCATGGGTTTTGGTCCCAAAGCCCCTCGGACACACAGACCAAGGGTGCCATAGAAGGTGGCAGCATCTGCAGAAAGGCCTGTTCCAGCAGAAGCAGAGATGCCACACCAGGGAGAGGAGCCTGTGAGGGAAGATCCACGCCCACAATACTCATAGGAAAGGGGATGTTGGTCCAGAGAGGGAAGTGCTAACTATTGGCTAAGAAAATCTCTTTTAAAAAGATATCTTGCTGGGCACAGTGACTTACACCTATAATGCAGCAGTTGGGAGACCAAAGTGGGAGGACTGCTTGAGGCCAGGAGTTTGAGACCAGACTGGGCAATATAGCCAGACCCTATCTCAAAAATAAAATCTCAAGATGGTCATCAATGAAACTGTATAAAAGCTGGATTTTTTATGACACACAAAGGGCCATTAGGAACTGACTCAAATTCTGGATGAAGAACCTATGGAGTCCTAGGAGTCCAGGAAACCCCAGATTGAGTAGCACACTTTGGAGGAATGGAGGATGCAGAAGTGGGTCAGTAACAGAAGGGCACAAGCGGGGGTCCATGTCGTACCTGTCTGTGAACACAGCAGTGACTCTGGTGGGTGCTGTAAGGAGCTGGGGCTTAGAGGTCAGCGGAAGTAGATTCTTGCCCTTGGTTGGCCTGGGAGCACCCATCCTCTCTCCTCCCAGTCTACCCAGGTGGGGCAGGTTTGAGCCAAGCTACTGGCTGTACCTGGGAGATGGCCTAGGCAGGACCAAGGCCATGGGTAGCACCTGGCTATCCTGAGTTGGCCCCTAGTCAGGTCCAGGTGGCGTAGGGGTAGGAATACAAAATGGGGATAGAACTTCCCAGGAGACTGACAGCCACCAAGTTGTTGAATATCACCTGTTAGTCTTTTGGAACAATAAATTTAGGACAGGTATTATTCTGAAAAGAATGGCACAAAAATATGGCATTGCTTTTGATCTTTAATTCCATTTTACATAACATTGAACAATAGATGTCACTGTTTTTCCAATAAAAATAAGTATGAAATTATTTTATTTGATTATTTTTCTTCATAAACAGGTCTTATGCTGAACAGGTAAGTTATAAGTTTCTGGTAGAAAAATTTCAAACATTAGTTGCTTCTTTTAAATATTAATTTTGTTAGCATTTTCTTTAAGAAATGAATTAATATTACTTAATCCATGACTTTCTGAATCATTTTAAATATAACCAATCCTACCGATTTTATGCCTTTGTATTAATGTTTTAGCAATTAGGTGTCCTTACAAGGAAAGTGAAAATGAGATTATTTGAAGAATAGCATCTCATGTCAGGAAAAGAAGCCTCTCAGAGAATAATTATTTATATTTTAAGTTCATGTAATGTCTAGTAAGTTAACTTGATTGACAGAGAATCTATGAAAAATGGAAATCAGGGATATGGAAGTCGAGAAGGGAAGCTATGGAAAGTAATGCAATTGGGGCAGGTTCTGAGGAATGGTGGAGTGATATTAATAGGATGTGTTCCAAACCTTGTGATTGGAGTCAAGGACACATTCAAATTTATATCAACTCTGACTAAACAAATCAGAGGCCTTCAAGAAGCTGAGGTCAAGTTGGCAAGGCGTTGGCAGTAGGAAGCAGACCTTGGAGAAACAGTGGAAAGTATTTGGAGGTTGTTTAGTGACAGTGAACCTGGGGCATGGAGAAAAATTAGGATCAAGAATAAGAGATTATTAAAGAAATGTAACATCTGTTTCTTTAATTTGATTGTAACATGCCACACTAAAGCCCTAGCTGTGTGTGCTTGATAAAGAGAAAAGAAAATGAATTCAGAAAGTTTGGCAAACGAGAAACAGACAGTCACTAAATCTAACAAGCTGTATATCCTCATTGTATTTGTAAATACATGGAGATAATGGTGTAGGATTTATGAAGCACTTTCACACTCATTATTGGGCTGATGTCTAACTCCCCAATCCATTGAAAATCTGACTTCCTAACCAACCATTTCACTCACTCTGATCTCTCAAAGATTATTAACGGCCTACAAATCATCAAAACCACTGACTTACTCCCATCTTTATTTTACTGGAACACTGCTTTTAATATTTTTTTCACATAGTTTTTACTTTGTCTCCTTTAAATTCTCTTGTTTTCTGTATCACTATTCTTTTTTCTTCCCCTGGTTTTTCTTCTACTTTTCCGTTAAATTTTTTCTATCCAGTCCCTTCACTGTTTCTGCTTCTGCCCCTGTTTCCTGTGAATACTTTTCTGGATGACTGTGTTGTGAAGAATATTTGAGCCACCTTATGTACAAGTCTTTGTTCAACAGGTATTTGTTTCCCCAATGTGCTAGGTGCTATTCTAGATGCTGAGGACATAGAAATCAGTCAGTGTAATATGATCTCTTCCCTCAGTATGTTAGTTCTTATGGTGAAAAAGACATAGGCATAAATCTGTTGAATTATTGACTGATGTATCTGTTCCTTCCCAAGTGTTTTCGTCACTCTTTACACATAATTTCTTGTATTCACGGAGAATTCTAGCAGCTAGGAAATTATAGGATCATGCCTTTGAGGAAAGGGTCATTCACACAGAAATTCCAGGGAAAATAAATATGTCAGCATTATATTTTTGAATGTTAAAACAGACTTTTGGAATTGCCCATTGGTCTTAAGAGTAAAGGCTTTTAGAAGTGCAAGAGGGTGGGTTTTAGTTTTCCTAAAGTATAGTCCTGTAAGATTCTTGTCATAAAGTTTACTCTGTATGAGCAATTGTTTTTCCTGCCTTCCTGTCCCAATAGATCACAATGGTTAGGGAATGGGAGAGAACAAAAGAAGGATATTAGAGGGACAAGTGTGGACTTGTGTCTTTTTCTCTCTGGACCATATCTTACAGGGTAAAGGTAAATTCCTGTGTTGGTTTAAAGACTAAAAGGGTGAAATAACAGGGCTCAGATTCCTATGTTCTGACATCCTGGCAAGTCCACCAAAAATGTAGAGAGAGTTGCATGTGGTCAAGAAATGGGCGACACCAAACCTCAGAGCATCAGGGTGGATCACTGGTAGGTGTCAGGAAAGAGTGAAATGTTTTATTATGGGGCTGAGGGTGGCATAGATGTGACAGTGGATGACAAAGAACCTGGAGGAACCCTGAAGCTGGATCAAAGGAATAGCATTTGCATAAGTACTGTGAAGTTTCTCATGGGGGAGAACCAGGGGACTACAGTTAGAACATTGAGTCCAGGTAGATGAAGACTAGTCATATTTTGTGTGAGACACTCACATGAGAATTTTACTTTCTGCTACTGGGCAGCCTGATTTATCAAAACAGAAATTGATTGTTGGCTCAGTGCCTGTAGCACAGTAATTACTGAGCTAGCCACATACCCCGAGGCCTAGGCCTGATAAACAATGACAACTGCAACAAAAAAAATGGCCCTGTAGTCCCAGCTATTTGCAAGGCTGAGGCAAGAGAATCGCTTAAGACTAGGAGTTTGAGGTTGCCATGAGCTGTGATGCTATAGCACTCTACAGAGGATGACATAATGAGACTCTGTCTCAAAAACATTGTTTTTAAACACAGACAGCTATAATTTCCCCCCTCCTCTATCTAGATGGAATTGATGACATAGGAGACTTGGTATGTTGATTCTCCAGAATGACTCTGCAAGATTAGCATAGTGAGTATTTTTTAGATTTTTTTTTTAACAAATAAGATAACAGAAGCATGTCAAGATTTTGTGTGTGAATGGATATTTTCAAAGTACTGAAAGTATTTTTCTTACATTAGCAGCTCTGACATTTTTTTTCCTGCAATCTTGTTAAAGTGCTAATTTACTTTGCAATCCTCCTTTTTAACTTCGGGGCATCTGCACAAACTGTCAACAATTCTCTTTTAGTGGACCCCAATTAATTTATTTTCTGAGTTTTTAATTTACATAATATTTTATGATGTTCAGATGAAATTTTATGCTATGTGTTTTCACGGCACTTCAAGAACCATATATACTCTCAGGAAAAATCCTAATATCAGTGAAAATATTAATGTGTACTTAATAAGGAGTAACCCTGAGGCAATAGGAGCAAAGATAATAAGACTGGTTAGCAAGCAAACATTTTTTTTTTAAACTGTTGTGTTCAACAAATTTGGATATAAGAATCCTTGGGCAAAACACACACACACACACACGTTGGTTTAGATGGTCCTTCTGAAAGAATGTTAAGAAAACATGTTGAATTTCTCTCAGGCTCTCAGGACTTTCCTCTGCTTTTCAATTTCTCAACCTGTAATAGAGGAATGGTCTGAAAAAAAATGGCAAAAATGTTTTCTGTCTCTTTAAAATTTCCCCTATTCTTTTTGAAACTGAGGCCGGCATCCCTGCAGTGGTCAGGAGTGGGAATGTCTTCTGTTTTCTGTGTTATAGGAAATGGTTAAATTGAACTGTGTGATACAGAGATAGAGGCCCAGGTGCCTCACTGGCAGAAGCCTAAGGACCTCCCAAGTGGGTGGAGGTCATGGCTTAGTCTTCAGCAGAGATGGGATGATGAGAATCATTAACTGCAGTTAAAGGGTAATAGCCTAAAATGGGACAATAGCTTTGTCTCTCTGCTTACCTGCAGGAAACTTGGTATTTTGAGAGGGATAGTCTGACATTTTTCCTTTTTTGCTTACAGAATAATGAACATCTCTTTTTCCTGAAACCACTTGTTCTCATTCTGATGCACTCAGAAGCTCAGCAAGTGCTGAGTTTGAAGTAGCATGCAACACACAAGAAAAAACTAGAAAAAAACATTGCCAATAATACAATTTCTTTCTTCAAATGGCAAAGGATAGATTCAGCATTTTCCTATAGTCTCTGTGCCCACTTCTCAGGGATGGGTACCATTAATTACCTGTGTGGAGAGGCAGTTCTCCCTTATTTGTTAAGTTTCAACATGAAATATAAATGTCCTTAATTTACTTGAGATGGATTAGAATTTTTGAGAAGGAATTTTGTTGATATGTAGTTTGCCTGCTCCTAGGGTTTGAATATTTTTTTCCTTCAAATTTCATGTTGAAATTGAATCCCCACTGTGGCAGTTCTGAGAGAGAGCTTTTAAGAAGTAAACTAACAGTAAAAGCAAACAATAAAAAGGACGATAGGTAAGCCAGATATTAGACAAATGACTTTATTATAATTAACATGTTCAAAAAATAAAAATATAGAAAATTTGACCAAAGACCAGATACCTGTTATTAAAGAATCAAACCAAAACTAAGAGCTGAAATTAAAAAAAAAAAAATTAATGAATGACATGAAGTTTAACTATAGGTTCAAGTGTGCCATGAGATAAAAAAGTTTGAAAAATACTGATCTAGATTGAAGCATTGAGAGATGAATGAATGAAAACCAGATAAATCAGTATGAGGCAGGGAAAGCATGAAAATACTTTTAATTAAAATCAAAGAAGGAAAGAGATAGAAACAGAAATAATGCCTGAATAAATAAAGATCGATCATTTTCCAATCTGACAAAGTGTATCTTAAGTAAAGATACATTAAAAACTTCTGAAAAACAAAAGCAGGATAAGAAAACTACACCCTATTATATCATAGAACAAACAAAACTGATAATCAACACAAAGAGAAAAACTTAAAGCATTCTTGCAAATGACAGTTAATCTTTGATACAGAGGGCAAAATTAATTCAACAAAAGAAATGGCTTTCTTGAAGGGCAACTACATAAATAGGGTAATCACGAATTTTATAAACAGCAAAGATATACTTAAAAATGAAGGTGAAATAGACCAGATTAAAAGCATTTTCACTAACAGACTTACAATAATATACATATATTTGAGTTGCTCAAGAAGAAAAGTGATCCCTACTGGAAGTAGTAAAATAAATATAAAGCAGTAAAGAATTAACAACATCAGAACATATAAGTGATTTAAATGTATCATCACTGTTCAAATAATAACACTGTATCGAGGGAACATAAATATATGAAGAATTGAATGAATATAAGCATAAAACCTGGGAAAAGAAAAATGAATTAAAATATTTACAGTAGTTTCATTTTCCAGTAAGATATAAAAAGACAACTTAAAAGAATGACATAATTTTGAAGATAACACGAATAAAGAGCATACAATATATAACTGACAAACAGAGGGAAAATGATCAACAACAAAATAAAAATAACTTAATACAAAAAAGAAGAAAGTGGGAAAGAGTGCACAGAGTGGATAAATAGGAAATAAATAATGTGCACATAAACATAAATCTATCAGGAGTTATATTAAATATGAAATAAATAAATGATCTTATTAAAAGATAAAGATTATAATACAGGATTAGAATAAAACTAAATAAATTGATATAAGCTACATGTTGCTCATAAACAATATACCTTTCCTATAAAGAACAGAGAGATTCCAAATAAACAGGGAATAAAATATGTACTATAGAAATACAAACTAAAAGAATGTAAATAACATCTATGCTAACATTAGATAATACAGAATTTAAGGCAAGAACATAAAAAGAAATTTTATAAAAATAAAATTGTGAATTGAACAATATAGAATGAACTTAAATTTATATGCAACTGGTAACACAGCCTCAAAAGATATAAACTGAATATTCAGAATTAAAAGGAAAAATATATAAATACACTTGGGCAGCATCTGTGGCTCAAAGGAGCAGGGTGCCAGCCCCATATACTGGAGGTGGTGGGTTCAAACCCAGCCCCAGCTGAAAACTGAAAAAAAAAAAAAAAATATATATATATATATACACACACACACACACACACACAGTTCAAAAATTAATAGTGTTCTACAAAGTATTTGAATAACATGATTAACCAACTTGAATTATAATACTAAGAATATAACAGTTGTTTGAATTACTTTTGATAAAATAAGAATTAGGAAAATTAGGGAAAATGTATATTTTGGATATTTAAGTATTAAATCATTTGAACACTAAAAATATATTATACTGTAGACTAATCTGAAGCAGTATTCAGAGGAAAATGTATGATCTCAATAGTATAAACAAGAAAAGATGACAAATTTGTTACCTAAGCATAGAAATCAATAAATTGGTCAAAGTAAATTAAACAGAAAGAAGGAAAAAAATGGAATTTAAAAAAACACAATAGGGAATATAAAATAGTCAGAAGTTGTTTATTTAAAAAAGACTATTTTTTAAACATATAAAATATCCCCAATTAAAAATAAAAAAGAGAAGGTACAATTTATCAGTATGAGGAATGAAAAATTAGAAATCAATAGTATGGGCATGATAGATAATAAGTATATTACAACTTTATGACAATTAGTAAAACTTATTAAAACTGGTATAAGAGAAATATTATGACTAAATCTGGATAACTCATATCCAGATTTGAATTGAATCTGTAAAATTTCTCCCACAAAGAAAATTCCAGAGACTGGATGTGGTGGCCCAAGCCTATAATCCTAGCACTTTGAGAGGCAGGCAGGCAGGATTGCTTGAGGCCAAAAGTTTGGAAGCAGTCTGGGCAACATAGCAAGACCTCATCTCTACAAAAAATAAGCAAACAAACAAACAACAACAAAAAGCAACAACAAAAAACAGTAGCCAGGCATGGTTGTGGGCACTTGTAGTCCCAGCTTCTCCGGAGGCTGAGGCAGGAGGATAGCTTGAACCCAGAAGTATGAGGTTACAGTGAGCTGTGATGACAACATTGCCCTCTAGCCTTGGCAACAATAGAGTGTCCAGGAAAAAAAGGGGGCAAGGGGAGGAGAAGGGAAGGAGGAGGGGAAGGGATGGGGCATGGGGAGAGGAGAAGGAAGGGAGGGAGGGAGGGAGGGAGGGAAAAAGAAAGGAAATATACTAAGGAGAAGTTATTATGGACATTATTGGATGTAGTGATTGATTAGATAAGATTATCCTAAAAAATGAAAAGCTAATGTCAATGTTACACACATGGTTATGTTTAAATATCTTTTTTTGAAATTTTGAATTCAAATACATCCTTTTGTATCAGAAAAAATCAAGTGTGGAAGTAAAATGTCTGAGATATCAAGTGTTAAACTTAGTATTTAAAGAAATTGGACATCTCATTCTTAATAACCTTAAGAACTTAGATCCAGAACACATCTATTGCACAACAGAGAAGATCTAAATAGCCAGTGAGGATACGTAAATCTGTTTAACGTGATTAGCCATTAGGAAAAAAAAAAAAAAGAAATCAAATACACTTTCTACCCATATCGGGATGTGTAAAATTTAAAAAGCTACTTAAAATGGCAACACTAAGCACATGGAAACACATGGAGGACCAGAAATTTTCATGAGATGATGATGATATTGTAAAATTAGTACAAATTCTTTAGAAAACTACTTGGAGCAATCTATTATGCTGAATATGTACCTACCGGGGACTAAAGAATTCCACGTCTAGGCATACTTAGTGGAAATACATAAAATTGTGCACCAAAGAACATGTATACAAACATTTACAGTATGGATTATTAGTGACTAAAACAGAAATAATTCAATTATCCATCAAGAATAAAATTTATAAATCATGAGTTTTCATGTGAGAGTCCCAAATTAGTTTCATAGTAGGGCTGTGTACATTGGGTACTTTTTCTTCCATTCTTGAGATACTTTACTAAGAAGAATATGTTCCAGCTCCATCCATGTAAACATGAAAGAGGTAAAGTCTCCATCTTTCTTTAAGGCTGCATATTATTCACTGAGATAATGCCGGAAAGGCTATGTTAACCACTGTGATAAAAATGTGTCAAATGGTTTATGAAGCGAGTGTATGATACCCCATGATCATATCAATGTATACAGTTATGATTTAATAAAAAAAAATCATGAGTTATTTATAGAGTGCAATAATAAAGAGCAATATAAAAGAACAGATCACAGATTATTTTGATTAAAAGAAGCTGGACAGAGATGAGAAAGTGTCCAGTATGTGATACCTACAAAAGTTAGTTAAGAAAAAAAAAAAAAAAGTTAGTTAAGAAGGCAACCTACGTGATGATTTCAGTAAGACGACATTGGAACTTTGCTGCAAGAGTGAACTAGGCAGGAACAAGGCTTCCAGATCCTGGTTATTTTCTGTGTCTTGATCTACGTGGTGTTTAAATAGGTTCATCCGCTTTGCAGACATTCGTGAAACAGTATTCGTATGATTTGTGCACTTGCCTTGACTTGATGTTTCATTGAAACACTTCATTAAAATAAAATTTAAAAAATCATATGAGAATGTTGAAACTTCCAGCAACCTATCCGAAGTTGAGAGTGTGGCGGGAGTGGCGATGGGTGGTGGAGTAGAACAACAAAGACAGTGATCACAATAAGAACAACAGTAAACAAGCACCTAGTCATTGCCACTAAAGACGGGAGGGAGGGAAGGAAAAAATAAAACCAATCTTACCATTTTGGGGAGGAGTAGTATGTACAGAGAGAAACAGCTCAGGGGAGCTAGGTGACTTGCCTAGAATTACAGATATCTATAAAATAGAACTGGCACCAAAACCCAAGTCAGATTCTTAACCCTGTACTTTTTAATTGCATACAAACATAATGAAATGGAAAAAGAAATTCTCATACTGATGAAAAGATCATCTTATTCTAAAGGACAAGATGTTTTCAAAGTTTTGTTTATTTTAATAATATATAACTTCACATGTGTTAATGAAGCAGCAGAAGGGAAAATATTTAGAGACCACAATATTATTTAATTACTGAAGACCAGATGTTTTACACTGATAGCTTTTATTAGGACATTACTATGCTACTCTATGGTAGAGCTGTGTGCCAGATATCATTAATGCTAATGAAGCCTTTGCAAATTGAAAATAATACGTCATTCCTGCTAAAAGTAAGAGCAAAAACTGGGGACTTAACTTCTTGTCTGTGTTTCCAAATTTCCTCAATCTTTCATGCACTTGCTTTACAAATCATTTCACTTGAATTCTCTAAAAAGGAGTTTGAAACTGATAGATATGAAAGCAAAATGCCCTTCTTTTTTGGTGATATCTCAAGAAAAAGTTCATTGATTAGATTGCTTTGTGTAAAGGATTATTAAATATGTTTGTATTTGCTTATCAGATTAGCCTTTTTTAAAAGAAAAAAAAAGGTGGAGTTTGTAATCCCTGAATCAGAAAAATGTTCTTTTTATCTCATTGATCTAAGGTACCAAAGCTTCTCACATTAGTTTTGAGAGCTTCATGGGATGTACTCCACTTTAGATTGGAGCTCTTCTACTGTTTTGCTGACCTGTTCCCTGCCCCACTTTGATGCACAAAGAGTTTTTATGTTAATCATTTAAGTACAAAATGTGATAAAGAGGGTGAGGGGGGAAAAAAACACAAAACCTAAAGATACCATAGTCAGCAAAAGCCCTGCTTATGCAAAACCACACACACACACACACACACACACACACACACACACACACTTTATTCAATTGCTCCTAGGAGCACAATACATTGTAATTTCAACTAAAAAATTCAAGAAAAAGAAGGAAAATAAAAATAAACTATCTCAATTCTAGGCTCTCAGACACGATCTCAAAGAAAATCCCTCTTCCTAATTGACTGGATCTTAGTCACCACTTGAACCTCTACAGCAATACAAGAGAAAGATTCATGAGTGAGCATCATTGTTAGATTGACTCCATGCTCTCTATCTCTCAGTGGCTCCCACGCCAGGCAGGGCATTCACAGTACTTTCCGTCCCTAGTGTAAATTGTACGTTTTCATCACAGCTGTTTCTTCTAGAGCAGGGCTTCTCCATTCAGGTAAGTATTCAACCTGATAGGTATTTGTCGTGAGAAGCTGTCCTGGACATTGCCGGCTGTTTTAGCAGTGTCTCTGATCCTCAACTCATGACATGCCAGTATCCCCACTCCCCAGTGGTGACAACCTGGAATGTTTTCAGATACTGCCAAATGTCTTGTGGTTGGGCCAACATCATTCTCAGCGGAGAACCCCTGTTCTACGCAATGAAAACCAACTATAGAAATACAGAAGAAGGAAGAGAACATTTCTGACCAGAATATTTTAAGGTGTTTTAAGCTTTTCAGAAGGATCTTTACATTTAGATAATTTGGGCAATTTTCCTGTGTAAAAGTGGTAGAAGCTTTAGCGCTGTCTCCATCATGTTAGATTGGATCTTTTGCCTTTGGCTTCACTCTGCCTTGCCCTTGATTTGGAGGTCAGCTCGTAATAATTTCAGTTTATCTTGGATCTCAGTCAGAACACCAATTTTCTGCTCCAAAATGGATAATGACTGGGCAATGCAAAAATCGACCTCATGGTTTACCCCATCCGCCATCTTTTGGATGTTTTCCCACCACTGGCGAGATTCCTTCCACGAAGTCGTCATATCCTTCATCAGGGGAATGGCTAGCGTTTCAACTACTTCAATCTCTTTTGCCTCCTCCTTCTGTATGCAAGGCATTTTAAGAAAGGCATCCCTCTGAAGGGATATTTCTGAATGTCTCATATGGTTTTCTAACATCTTGGATGCCTCATGCCCAGTCGGATAGAGGCAACGATGGCAGGGCCTTACATCCAGAGTTAATTCTTTCACTCTGTTTGCATATCTTAAAGTGTTGAGGGTGTTTTCACAAGAGGTCATCCCGGGGGAGATGGTGGCGATCATGCAAGTGAAGGAGTTCTGCGCTATGAAGGAGTCGCGGAGCACCTGCGTGAGCTTGCTGGCTCTGAATGGGGTGTGAGGCTTGTTCTGACCCAAAGCCAGGATGCATTCTTTGAGGGCTAGGAGACTTTTGTTAATCTCTGCCCCTTCCAGCTGCCTCTTCCGACTGGCCTTGGCAGTATCTGCTCCCCTTTCATTCCCAGCTAAATCAACGAGGGAAAACTTCCCATGCAGTTTCCCCCTGGACTTGAGAATGATTTGGAACACGGCGTGGCTCCTGGACGAGTGGGCGTTGACAGATGTCTGTCTGGACGTCCGACAGCTGTTCCCTATCTTGACGAGGTTCAGCACCTCCTCCACAGAGTGGACCTCCTGCTCCTGCAGCCCCACCACTTGGATTTGCTGATTGCCATCCTCCAGGACTTGCAGCTTCTTCTTCCAGTTTAACAAATCGTACACCTTGCCTCCATAAATCTCGAAAAACGTCCCATAGACTTTGAAGTCCAACTTCTCGTAAGTGGAGTTTCTGAGGAGGAGAAACACGTCCTGGGCAACCAGGGCGTAAATGCCTTTAGAGCAATCTTGGGCCCGTCCGGAAAATGCTCCGCCCATGGTGTGCGTCTTCCCGCTGCCCGTCTGGCCATAGGCGAAGCAGGTGGCCATGCCCTTGCGGAAGATGGACTCGACCAGCGGCTGGGCAGTGAACTGGTACACCAGCTCGTTGGAGGCCGTGTCGTCGAAAGCATGGTCGAAGCAGAAGGTCTGGTTTTCCAGGTAGCGGGTGAGATCCACCTTTTGCTTGGACTCGTGCACCGTCACCACGTTGTGGGAGGGGATGGTGATGATGTCCAGGTCGTTCATGGTGGTCTCTCGCTGGTTGAGAGGCCGCTTCCGCACGCAGACGCAGATCCGATGGTCTTCCGGGGGCTCCAGGCCTGACACCTGGCTACTGTCCAGGTGCCTGCGGTACTTCTCAATCATGTGCATGATTTCGTAATTGGGGTTCCCGGTGTTGACATCTAGGGCACGTCTCGTTCGGATCTCCTGCTGCAGCCCCCTGCGCTTCTCCCGCTGCTTCTGCAGTTTCTCGATTTCCCGCAGGCAGGGAGACTTTCTCTGTTTCATCAGACAAGGGTTGCTGGGGACCCTCACAGCCACGCTGTCCCCCGAGGGGGTTTTGCTGCTCTGGGGGATCACTGCGACCCACCGCGTGGCTGTACGCTGGTCTCCAGTGTCTGGAGACGGCCGTCTGGATGGCGTGGGGCTTTCAGCAGAGTTCAGAGACGGATTCAGCAGGAATATGGTATCCAGATCAATTTTCTTGCCTTTTTTGACTCCTCTCTCAATCCACTCTACCGTGGCCCAAGAGTTTTCTCTGTTGACCTCTGTGACCACAGCGAGGTGGATCCGCTTGTCACTGCGCTGGATTGCCACACAGATACCCACCTGGATGTCTCCAAAGTGTGACTTCAAAAGTTTCACCGGCGAAAGGCGAGCGGCTACCGCGAGGCGGCGCGGGCTGGCCATGGTGAGCGGTGCAGGTGATGGGGGCGCGCTCTGGGGCTCCTGGGGTTAGAGCAGCAGCACCCGAGCCCGCCCGAGCCCGCCCGAGCCCGCCGAAGCGTCCAGAGCACTCAGCGTGGTTGCAGGCTGTGCTTGCCTTTGTGAGCCTGGCGTGCCAGGGCAGGTGCTGGGGTCGCCCACGTCACAAAAGGATGAGACAAGGCCAGGGCACAGCCAACCGCCTGGGAGAGAGAGGGACCGGAAGGAAACCATGCCTATTTGTGGTTGTTAAAGGAAGACAAAGCGGATGAAATAACGAGATTGTTTTTGCTAGTGAGAGTGAAGGGATTGGAGGAGGACACCGGGTGCTCTCTGGAATTTTGTGAGAAAGTGCAGGAAACAGAGAAGCCAAGGGAATTATGGGGTTGACATTTACATGTTCCAAGGACGTTTGTGCCTGAGCTTTGGAAATAGCCATTCTCCCCTGTGGTCTCTATGCTCCGTGCTTTATACAGAGTACTTTTTTTTTTTTTTTTAACCTAGTTACATTAAACTTCAACTCTCCAATGATCAGTGGAAACAGGAAGTTGAAGCTGTTTGCAAATTTAGGCTTCCAAATTTGTAATTCAACAGGATCGCAAAGAAGGCTCCTCAAACTGGCCATCTTTCTTCATTCTCTCCCTTCCTTCAAAACGTGTAACTTGTTTAACAGTCACAACTTAAAGTTATTCCACTGTAATCAGCTTTCTCATTAGAAAAACAAAACGAGTCATGTGTCGGAGGTCATTGTGGCAATTTGCTAATATGGAACTCCCTCTGGGACAGAATCTGGGTTTGCAAACACAAGATGCTTATCACATTCCCAGGCCCCAGACAGCGATAGAGGGAGTTCTGTTGTGGTCACCACCATTTTTGAGATTAGTTCAGTAATTACCTTTCCAGACTCCTCCAGTAATTACACTTGTGGCCTCCTTATCCACACTTTGGAGATAAAGGAGAGACATTTGGTAGAAAGAGATAATTTGTCTTATACCCCATCCCCACCTGAAAACGTGTGTGTGTGTCCTCAGAGGCTGGTGAGGGTGGGACTGGAAGGCATCTAAGACCTTTAGATGCAAAAATATATCTTGGCAAGATTGCAGAGATTTTTTTGTAGAATGATTGGCTTGAAAATAATAATAGAAAACATTACTTCTGGATAAGCCAAGATGACGGTAAGGTGGACACCTTCTGTTCAACTCTCTTCCCGCCCCCATCATACCATATTGACTTTTGGACTGTGATTTGAGTCATATGGTACTTCTAGCTCAGTCTAAAATTACATGAAATACTTTGGTATCCCTACAATCTTCCCTAGGATCAAGGGACACCATGAAAATAAATTCTGACATAAACTGATTTTTTAAATAGAAAGTTCCTCTCTGCAGTATGTGTGGTAAAGCATAGATTTTGAAAGGAAGGTGGAGGGGGCATATTGTATGCACTGTGTAAGTATGCAGTGTTCATTTCAGGGAGATGGTGAATGCCAGTGGGGAATGCGAAAGGGCTTTGGGCAATTATCTTTTTTTATAATTATTAATCTTTTTATTTGGTCAAGTTATAACTACTTAAAGTTGTGCTTTAAATTTGTTTTTCCCTTTGGTTTCAAGGCCATTATGTAAATGTCCTTATTCCTATTAAGTTAAATTATAATTTTTGAAAGTGGTGCTTTAGAGCTTTTAACATTTTTTTTTTTTTAAACAAAGCTAGGTCCCTCTCAAAATTATGCAAACTTTAGTCCCTCCAGGTTAGCCATATTTTAACACCTGGCTAAGCTAATGATTTTTATGATAGAAAATAGATGAGTAGGTTCCTGGTAATAGTGCAAAACTTGAAGGCTTAGAGTTTACATCGACTCCCTCTTTTTTTCTGTCTACTATGCCTATAAATGTCTTTTTAGTGATTTCAGGGCTTTTCCCTCAGTTCTCGTCTCTCTTACATTGTTTCTGCAGGATATCGCATTTGTTCCTATGACTTAATTTTACGTATATGGCTGGGAGCAGTAGCTCATGCCTGTAATTCTAGCACTCTGGGAGGCTGAGGCTGGTGGTTTGCTTGAGCTTAGGAGTATGAGCTCAGCCTGAACACGAGCAAGACCCCCATCTCTACTAAAAATAGGCAAACTAGCCTGGTATTCTGACACATGCCTGTCATCCCAGCTACTTGGAAAGCTGAAGCTGGAGAATCTCTTGAACCCAAAGACTTTGAGGTTGCTGAGAGCTATGACGCTATGGCATTCTACCCAGAGTAACAAAGTGAGACTCTGTCTCAAGAAAAAAAAAAATTATATATAGCTAACTAGCTAGCCAGATAGTTCATAACCAGAATTATCAGTCCCAAATGTATTGATGCCCACAATAACCTCAATTTCAACAAATCCAACTATTTTATTTCTGAAAATGGCATGTCTTAGGTACTTCTAATTACTTTTAGTAGCTTAATCATCTACCCACCTTCAAAAAGCTGATACAGATCTTTGTTTTCTCCTCCTTTCAGCCCATCCTGCCTTAGAGAGTCCTTTCCCGGTCTCTAAAAGTCTCCTGTAACTGAGATATCATATCGTATCCCCAAGCAATTATAGTCTTGTTTTTGCAACCTCCTCCAGTCAGAAACTCAGTCTGTTTCTCACACTGCCTTAGAGTTATTTTAACGGGTACTTCCTGATGAGTACCCTGCTTACAGGTGTTTGAGTAGCTCTCCATCATCCTAAGGGCATGGTGTAAACTGCACATGGGACACACTGTCATCTGGTTCACACTCTCATCCTCAAACTTTACCATTGTCCACAATTCCTCTAAAGTTGAGCCACACTGAGGAAATTAAAGTCCTTCAAATGCACCGTTTTCTGTCAAATTTCTAATTTCTAGTCCACCGTCTCTTAATATTAAACATGGAAACCATCTTTAGGGCTTGTGGAAACATAGATTATTGGGTCCTATCCTAGAGTTGGCCTTAGGTTAGGACTGAAAACTTTGATATCTAACAGATTCCCAGATGATGCTGGTGCTACTATTCCTGGGACCACACTTTGAAAATTACCTCTGTAGCTTTCCTCAACTCCTAATGCTTATGTCAGACATCAATCACTACCCCTGAGTTCTCTGACCCTCTTGAAAATAACCAGGCATAATAGCATTAGAATGATATAGTACATATTACTTGTTGAGTTTGGCTGTTTAGGGGACCCCAAAAGCCTAATTTTCAGTAATGAATTAAAACAAAATTCTCAGAAATGAACATACCAGTAATCTGTTTATACAGAGTTGTTTGGATGTTTTTACAATTTTGATAATCTAAAACTTCATTTGCAGCAATATCTTTTTATATCTGTGGATATAAAATTCAGAATTCTGAAACCGTCTGTGTAACTCTCTCATTTAATAGAATTTATTCAGACAGATCATCCATCTAAAAAAAATACTGTGAATCTTGAGTGATGAAATAAATACAGCATTTTTCCAAGTATGAAGGTCTGGATAAAGTAAAGATGGCATCTTTGGCCTCGAATAGCTTTTGGTAGATGAACAATTTCTCCAGGTTAGAGACTGAAGCCACCCCTGTATTTTTTGACTGACTATAACCAAGGAGTGAGTATATATAAAATAGTTACCATGTGCTATGTTCTATATTAAAGGAATTCTGACCTCAGGGAGCTTCCATTTATACATTTTATTCTATGATCCTACTAAGAAGCTATTGCTGTAACAAATACACCTGATACATCCTCTTCCTTTCAAATTTTCTTTTTTTAAAGGCCTAACAAGTATTAGGTGTAGCTCCGTAAGAGAGGATAGTGTGGGTTTAAGGAAGAGTGGGAAATAAACTTAGTAATTTTCATTTATTAATTACAGATATATTCCCAGTGTGGGACCTGTCAAAGTTGGTTTATAAGAGAGAATGTGATTTCTAGTTTCATTTTAGTTACAAATCTCCCAAGAGAAATCTATCAAATGCATGCCTTTCTAGCCCTGCTTTAAGAGACATGTAGCAGCTGTTGGCTTGTTTGATCACTTTGGGGGTCCGAACTTTTCCAGTATATGGATGCAACCTGAGGTTGATTTAGTTCTTCAGAAGAGTTCAATAGATTTTCCAAAATTTCTTTGAAGAAATGGAATGCATCATTTCCAGTTAAAAAGTTATTTTGGTTAAAGAGTAGAGAGGTGTCTTACTAAGTTTATGCCTTTGAAAACAAGGAAAAAATAACTTTGAGAAAGTGAATGGTATTTTACCTAAAGTTAGTATTTCTGTCTCCTGACATTTCAGGATTTTCCCCCAAGGACTACATTGAACCTGTTCAGATAAGCCCAAAGTTCTCCAGCCCTCTCATTGATTTAACAGGCCAGAATTGTTTTTATGATGAAGACTTGAACGCAGAGCCATCTTCCCTCTGCTTATTAAACACAGTTACTTCCCTAAGTGTACCTATGTGGTTACTATATATGTGTTGCTTATGGAAGTTCATCTATAAAATTAGCCAAGATGGTAAAGCTAACAATTGTCAGTGCCTAACTTTAAACACATTTGACTTAGTCACCTTTTAGCTTTTAATTTTATTTAGCATGCTGAGGGGGGAGTCTGAGTTTCTTTATATTCTATACATGAGTGTTGTTTAGTTCATCTATGTATACATAAAACTCACTCACACAAAGAGGAGTTCCCCTGCAAGTCTTTAACTTGAAAGACGTGTGCTGTATTCTTTAACCTTAGAGATTCTTTAGAATATATAATTCAGGATATTTAAGATAATTTGACTTGGAACAAATGATGGGTATGTAATACTCATACAAAGGGCACCAAAAATGTATACACACTTCTAAGAAAGGAAAAAACTGTATTAAAATTGTAATAATATGTACTGATAACAAAAGATGAATACAAGTCACATTTGCTTCTGCAATCACAAGAGGAGTGCAAAGTGTTTACCACTTGTATTACTGTGCGTGCCATTTCAGTTTCTCCCTGAAATAATGTCAGTATAGCCAGATTTCTATGGCATGCCATATCGTTTAAGCCCTCCATAAGTAGAAGTCAAGGGGTATTAAGTCAGGTGAGCATGGGGGAAAATCAATCCCACCTCTAATTTTCAAGGTAAGCTCTCATGTCTCAGTCCATGTAATAATCTTGGAATGAAAATTTTCCATTTTGCTACTCGGGAGGCTGAGGCAAGAGAATCGCCTAAGGCCAGGCGTTGGAGGTTGCTGTAAGCTATGACACCACAGCACTCTACCAAGGGCGACAGGGTAAGACTCTGTTGTTAAAAAAAAAGAGAGAGAAAAGAAAATTTTCCATTTTTCTGTTTAATATGGACATAGCCGACCCATACCAGTTTAACCCTATCCCTGTATTCCCTAGCAATTTTCACATTATTTTGCTTTCGCATGGCTATCTAAGAATATCTCTTTACAACAATACTCAAAATCAGCAATTAATAAGTAAGCGAACCAATTTACTGTTCTACTGGGCTCCCAAGAGTAAGCCACTGTTAATGAATACAAGAAACATAGGAATAAAGGAACAGATGGTCAAACCCATCTTGGGGGTTCTTGGGATATAGGGAAAGACCCTCAAACCAGTTTTCCAGGTTCCTGGGTCCACAGGGTTGAGGACAAACCATATGCTTGTTCTGCTAACTCCTGTCTCATGTACACAGTGTTTGGTAGACTTCTGTGGCGAGTGTGTGAACTGTTCCAACACCAGAGCAGAAGGAGCAGGACTTGTTGCTGTGTGGGTTCTCCTGGAACTTCCCCTGTGCAAACCCTACACAGGTGCACAGTGCTTCTCAAGCTTATCACGGATGCATGCCATTGTGGGGCATGCCAGAGGTTCTGTTGCCTACTCTCGCCTCCATTCTCATTGATATCCACAATGTTCTCAGATTTCAAAGAGCACCTTAAAAGGGTCTTACCTCCTTGAAGGACAACCATGCTTTCACTATTTTGTTCAACTGTCCTTTGTGTCACACAGTGATGCTAGCATTCTTTGGATTAATGCCATCTTTTGAGTGAATGTCATACTACACGTTGCTACCATAATTCGATTCAACTTCAAAAAGTAATACATAGGTAACGTTTAAAGTGTGTACACATTTTTTTTTTTTGTCACCCAGTATGTAAGAAATAATTAAAACGTGGCTACTTTTCCTAGAGTAAGTTTAGAGACAGACTTTTCTAAATGGCTACACTATGAGGCGGAACATAACGTGTTCTATGAAAAGTGTGTGGACTTTCAAGAATTCAAGCCCTAGGCCCTCAAAGCTCAACATGTCATCACTTTACCTGGAAAGTATTCACAGACAGCTATTGCTCCCTTTTCTCCACCTCAGTCCCAGTTGAATTAATTTTGTTTCTCTCAATTCTCATACTTATTTTTGACACTTTATTTTCCACCGTGGATTAGAAGTATCTGTATCCTTCTTTCCAGGTAAAAAATGTAGAGGCTTGAGAGAAGGGAAGAGGATGCCTCATTCATGTCTGTATTTTCAGTCTCGGGGCATATAGACTTATTGTGTTACCTAAAATTAGAAAAAACTAGTACAATACATAGAAAACTCCAAGTCAGACTAAAAGGGAGAACCTCATTTGTCCAGTATGCATTCAATAAACCTTAATGACTATCTTCTAAATATTAGGGTCTTAGCTAAGGATGTAATGATACAGAAAACAGCTCTAGTCTCATGAAGCTTACAGCATTATTTTTGGAGGCAAACATTAAAAGATACACACACCCCCTACATGCCTACACATACATACACATACTGATAGATACAGGTATGAAGATAATATTCTAATTACCACAATGGCCTAAGCTTTGAGTTTCTTTTCCCATGCATATTAAAGTAAGACTACATGCCAGCCTGTTGGGAAAGGTAGTACAGATTGTATTTACCTAACAGATCCAGGAGTTGGTTTAGCTTTCTGTTTTCAAACTTCGCTGCGTATCAGAAGCACCCGGAAAACTTTCACAAAGTACATATTACCCAGCACCGCCGAGACCTGATGAATCAATCCTGAGGGACTAGAGCCTGAGAATCTATATTGCTAAAAAGCACCCCAGGTTGTTCTCATGTTACTGTGAAGCCAAAAAGTATTAGACTGAATGCCCTCTAGGTGTATTTCTACCCACAGATTTTATAATCCTGTGGTTCTGTGAGTAAAATGATGATCTTTTGATAGACCCATGCCCATTGAAATTTCTTTTATTTTATTATGTTGAACGTTGGAAGACATCCCTGCTTCAACAGGCAAGAACTGTGCAGTTTTACTGAGGAAGCTGCTTTTAGGTTTCTGCAGAAGATTTGCTGCAAAATGCCATCTTCAGTATTATTGTCTAACAACATAAAGTAAAATTGCATATCAAAACCTCATATCATTAAGGGTTTGTAAGCCAGAGAGCATACCATTTGTTTTTATATCTGTAATAGTACTTTAAAAGAGTACATGGCATATATTTATTTAATAAATGTTAAATTAAATTGTTAGGTAGCTCAGGAAAATAGATGATATATCAGAGTGCCCATCTTTTTGTTTGTTCTTGCCTATTTGCTAGGTGTATAAGATGAAAGTTATTTCAAAACTGAAAACCCTTAGCTTTATAATATGTCTCAGTTTGATTCCTGTAGACAATATTACAAACACTATTTATCATTGATAGATCCTGATATCTCTCTGTCAGAGTAACACAGATTTACCATCTTGCAATAGTTTTTATATTCTTACTTAGAAATATAAAGCAAGAAGACTAAATTCCCAAGAAGAACAACATGATTTCAAAATAACCAATTGATACTGGGAAAAAGAAAGTATGTTAAAAAGTTAGTTGATTTAATGAGATAATCAGTTGTCTATTTTATATTCCAACCATATGCACTTATTGTTGTACAACCTGCAAGGATTTGGGAAATTATTATAAAACTTCCAGATAGAACCATTTACGATTAGTAAATATATGTATATTTGGTTTGCTGCACAAGTGATATTGCTGGTTTAACACACTTTAGGTAAGGACGTATACTAAAATCGGCATTTAGCAATTCCTTGTTAAGTCAATGAATGGATGTATAAATATTAATATATAGAAAGATGGCTTCAGCTGAACTTTAAAAACACAATTTACAAACCAATTTAAAAGCATCACTAGCTTTCCATTTTACTGTTCCAAAATTCAACCTTTTCTTCTAGGCACTAAGACCTTGTGTAGTTCACCCTTGATCGTTCTTCCCCATTATCTAGTATCATCCTTCCCTCCTTTTAAAAATTATATTTTAGCTACAACAGTATTCTCTTAGCTTTTAGATGCATTATCCTAATGCACACCCTGCTTTTCCTGGGACTGGCTCCTTAACTGTCCCATCTTGCATTGAATAGCTGTGGGCTTTTGTCTTTCTTGGGATTGAATCTTGGTTCTATTGTTTCCTAGTTCTGGGATGTTGGATAAGTTATTCATTCTTTCTATATTTCATGTATTTTTAATCTAAAAAATATTGATAATATCCACCTTGTATGATGCTATGAGAGTACAAACTTTATGAAAAGTGTTTACAATTATGCCTGTCACACAGTTAGTGCTTATTTTTTCATACTTTGAAATTACTGTATTTCTTTTCTTTCTTTTTTTTTTATTCCAGTAAGAGAGATCAAAACTGTCAAAGTTTCCCTGGCTCTTACATAAGAATGTTTTTAATTGGCAAAGAGTTAACCATCATTCTAAAGGCAATAGAATTATTTCTACTTTGTGAAAGATTCTTGAAAAATGAATTTTGTTTTATATGGTAAATAATGAAAATTCTTTATGAATTATAATAGGGAAATGATGACAAAAGGTGTATGAGGAAATAGAAGGGTTCAATGGGTACCTATAGATATCTATATACACTCACAAATTTAAGGTATACTTAGAAGATGAATTCATAGGGTGCTAAGAGAAAGATCCCCCAAAATTAGGTAATTAATTTACTTCTTGCTCTGGAGTTAGGCCCATTGGTCGATTTGTATTTATCTAATGTGAGAATGTTAGACTTCTGTATAAGGTATTTATTTCTTTAATATGAATAAAAACTTGTAGGCAAAATTCAATTTTTATCCGCATGTGGTTGGGTGTGGATGTGTGTGACTGTGTGCAATTCATTCTTGTAGCTTTCTTTTATTTACCTGTAAGTAGTACTATGCATAGTCAGAATTATTTCAGAAACATTAGATGACTCATTAAATATTTTCAGAACATTCTGATTTTATGTTTTTGAAAATTTATCTTCTGAGAAAGAAAATATTTGAATGTGAAAAATATATAGAATGGCAGAATGTTGTTTTACAATATTTTTACACTGTAAATGGAACCCTTCGTTTGGGCTTTGTTTCCTACTTCATCATTATATATTAGACACAATTTTTATAAAACGGCTATCTCAAACAGAATGGGAGAAAAGCTTCTCACTTTTATCAGATTTTACTCTGAGTTGTAATTATCAGTTTCACTAATTAAATAGAAAATTTAATCAAACCAATAAAAATTTCCATTATAGGGTGGCGCCTGTGGCTCAGTCAGTAAGGTGCCGGCTCCATATACCGAGGGTGGCGGGTTCAAACCCTGCCCCAGCTGAACTGCAACCAAAAAATAGCCGGGCGTTGTGGCAGGCGCCTGTAGTCCCAGCAACTCAGGAGGCTGAGGCAAGAGAATCACTTAAGCCCAGGAGCTGGAGGTTGCTGTGAGCTGTATGATGCCATGGCACTCTACCAAGGGCCATAAAGTGAAACTCTGTCTCTAAAAAAAAAAAAAAAAAAAAAATTTCCATTATAATTATTTGCCAAAAAAATGAAAGTACTATATTATCTATTTGATGATTTAATGAGGTACAATCAATTTTTATTAATTTTATATGCAAGAATATTTTAAAATGCTACTAGGACAAGACTTATACTTAACATTATTGTTGCTGGTCTTAATCATGAAGTGATCATATTAATTTCAATTATAGTTCAGTGTTAACTTCAATCTAATAACATTATAATAGGTCCATACATGTGTAAATATTTCCCTACTGTTGACAAAATTCTTATATATAACACAGCGCTTTGATCCCCTGCCAACTATTGAAGTAAACAGGGTAGCTATAATTTGCCACATTTTACTAATATGAAAGCTGGAACTTAGAGAAAGCCTTTATAAATTGACATTTCTAAAAAGTAATTCGAATTGAGACAGGGCATAGATATATACAGTAAGCTGAGAGTTCTTTCCAACATATCTCAGAGAAAAATTAGATTTATAACTAGACTCTACTGAGAGCTCAAATTAATCAACAAAAAAAGAGTAAACAATCCCATCTACTACTGGGCAAGAGGTATGAACAGAACCTTCTCTGATGAATAATGTCTAACAAACATTTTAAAAAATGCTCATAGTCCCTGATCATCAGAGAAATGTAAATCAAAACCACCCTGAGATATCACCTAACTCCAATGAGTATAGCTTACATCACAAAGTCTCAAAAGCTGCAGATCCTGGCAAGGATTTGGAAAGAAAAGAATACTTTTCCAATGCTGATAGGACTGCAAGCTAATACAACCCTTTCAGAAGGAAGAATGGAGAATCCTCAAAGAACTCAAATTATACCTCCCATTTGATCCTGCAATCCATTACTAGGCATCTGCCCAGAAGGAAAAAAAAAAATTTATTATAAGAACATTTGCACTAGACTGTTTATCACAAATAAGTTTACAATTGCCAAAATGTGGAAGCTAGCTAAATGCTCACCAACCCAGGTATGGATTAAGAAATTGTGGCATATGTATACCATGGAATACTATTCAGCTATTAAAAAAGATGGAGACTTTACATCATTTGTACTAACCTGGATAGAGTTGGAACATATTCTTCTTTGTAAAGTGTCACAAGAATGGAAAAGCAGATATCTAGTGTACTCAGTTCTAATATGAAGGCAGTCCATGATTTAGTACATACACACGTAAGAGAAAACTGAAATCAATTCAAGGTGAGGGGCAGGGGAACAAGAGAGCAGAGAGAGGGGACAAGGGAAAGGGGTGGGGGTTAGCATGTGTGGCACACCCATGGGGGCAGGACACAGTTATAAGAGGGACTTTACCTAACAAATGCAAGCAGTGTAACCTAATTCTTTCTACCCTCAATGAACTTGAAATAATAATAAAAAGCACTATAAGGATTATAGTTCTCAAATATGAGACTTGGACAAGTTATTATCTAACTCCCAGATGTTTTATTTTGGTTTTTGGTATGTAAATATGGGTGGTAACTGATGTGTGTATATTATGGTGAGAATAGTGAATAATTATGTTACAGTCCTATAGCAGGACCTGATAGGAAGAATTCAGCAAGCCCCCAAAACTATCATCAAGAGACAATAGTAATGAGAAACGGTTAGTACTGACAAAAGGTGAACTTGCTGAGTAAGGTCTTGGATCTACTTTATGTTACTCAGGACTTCTGATTTGTCCATAGATGTTTATGTGTAGAGTTTTCTTATAGTTTCTTATTTTCTAGGTTCACTTGTAAAAAAATGATTTTGTGGTATTATATGCCCAAAGGAATACATGATTCTTTTATATTTTTAATTGACCAATAATAATTGCACATCTTCATGAGGTAGATGGTGATATTTCAGCACTTACGATGTACAGTGATCAGATCAGGGAAATTAGCATATCCACCAGATATTCCTCATCATAGAATCAGAATTTCAGATCTGAGAAGACTTAATAGTTCAAATTGTCTTTTTCTTTATCCTATTTTGAATATTCTTTAGACAGGTAGCCAATCAGTAAGATTTTTTTGAATGAAGACTGAAAACAGATGGGCTTTAAGAACCTGCCTGGTCAATGGAACTGAAGAGCTATCATTCCATTTAACATGAATTCATTGAGCACCTATTATGTATCTGGAACCACACTAGAAATATTACTAATGTTATGATCTTACACATTTCATGTGCTTTTCCTTGAAAAAGTGTTTCTGTAAAATTTATTAAAAACTTGGGATATTTTTTCCTTGTGTGGAAGACTTATTATTTCCATGATAAAGACCTTTCTTGGGTTGGGAGAATAATGACAATTTTAATTTACAACTGTATTTGATAAAACATTGAGTGGTAAAATTATAATCAGGATGTCCATTATGGTAGACTTGGAACAGGCAAAAAGAGCCAGGAAGAGACAGAGATTAAAAAAAAATCTATCATGTATTTATTGAATAGATTCAGTGTACTAAGCGTTTTACATCTTACATGATTTTGTTTTTGAAACTTGCTTCTCCTATTTTATCTCCTCCAAATCTAGCTCTTCATTTAGCTCTTCATGTTTAATAATTCTTTGTGTTCTGCTAATTCTACTGTTTGTGAAACCTCTTGAATCAGTTCATACTTTAATGTCACTGTCAACAAATTACTCTGGCCACTATTATCTCTTATATAAATTACTCTGACAAACTTTTAACTGGTCTATTATTTTCTAGGTTTGTCTCAAATTTAGCCATTTCCTTACATTAAGTCATCAGATGTCTTTTCTAAAACGATATACCTAAGGAAATTTCTCCTCTTCTCTGGAGCTCTATTGGCAATGCCTTTCAAAAACTGGCACCTTGAGTCTTTCATTTCCAGCTTTCAACTCTTACTACTGTCTGACTCTATGCTACAACCCCATCTGGTGTGCCAGTCCCAGATATGCTATGAAACCATGGTAAATGGCTGCATTAGAATCAGGTAGACTGAGTCTCAGTTCTGTAATTTACTGGCTGCTCACCTTGAGCATTAGTGAATATGTAAATTTCCTAGCATAGTGTGTCACCTCTAGAATGCTCTCCGAAATAGCTGATATTTTGTTATTTTCTTTGCCTAATGTCACTGCTATGTAGGAACCTCATATCTATCTTATCTCTTCCCTCCCCCACTTTATTTTTTGAATGCTTCCTAATGTGCTTCAGGTATTTCGTGGCTTACACGTAATATGTTTATAAGAAGCTTTTCCATAGCTCTGCAGATTGCATTAGGCGATTCTCCTGTGTATTTCACTGTTTATTTCTTTTGTAGTACTGTTCTGAATATGTCACTTTCATGTTTTCTAAACTACAAAATAAACATCTCGAATTCATTGTTTACTATTTCATTTCTATCATGTGTATGCCACTCAAAAGTATTTGTGAATGGACAATGAATAGATGCAAGCTGGAACTAAAGCAATAGATATTGTTTATGGAGGTTTTATCATGTTCCAGTTCTTGGGATAAGTTGCTAAGTTTCCTTCCTTCCTTCCTTCCTTCCTTCCTTCCTTCCTTCCTTCCTTCCTTCCTTCCTTCCTTCCTTCCTTCCTTCCTTCCTTCCTTCCTTCCTTCCTTCCTTCCTTCCTTCCTTCCTTCCTTCCTTCCTTCCTTCCTTCCTTCCTTCCTTCCTTCCTTCCTTCCTTCCTTCCTTCCTTCCTTCCTTCCTTCCTTCCTTCCTTCCTTCGTTTCTTTCTCTCACTCTGTCACCTGGGCTAGAGGGCTGTGGTGTCATCATAACTCACAGCAACCTCAAACTCTTGGGCTCAAGCAATCCTAATGCCTCATCCTCCCCTCTGACTAGCTGGGACTATAGGTGCCTACCACAATGCCCAGCTAATTTTTCAAAATTTCAAATATCCTTCCCATTTTCTTGGTCTTGTAGACATATATGTTTCTCTCTCTCTCTCTAAATAGGTAGGTAGATAGGCAAATAGATATAAGTATACACATATGAATATGGGGTTTTAAAATTAAGTTCACGAACTTGCCACCATAAGCTTACACTGGCAATACTATACAAACAATTCAGTAAGATTTCATAACCTTGATAAATCAGTGTCTCACAGTTGTGATCATGTTGATGTGTGCTGGTTTCTTACTGAGTGGCACTTGTTATCATCATTGCTTGTTTTTGTGGCCCACTGCAAGAATATTGGAGCTCGAATCAGAACAATGCACAAACATTCATAAATTTCTTTTCAAACTCTTAAATTTCTTCTCAAAGTCTTAACAGAGGAAGTGAAATCAGAAACATGTTAGTCCAAGTTTATAGGGATAATTCCATGAAGAAAATGGCAGTGTACAAAAGGATTAATGTTTTTCTTAGGAGAGAGAGGTCAGGACAGCCAGTAGTGAGCAAAACTAATGAAAATATTGTAAAATATGTTGAATTGTGTATCAAAATCAGTGGATGACTGTAAAAAGCATATTAGACCAAATAAACATCACAGGAGAAACAAGAAAATCTTAATTGAAAATCTTGGCCCAAAACTCCTGGCTCTTGCATCATAAGAATGCACCAGCTCACACAGCACTGTCTGTGAACAAATAACTGTTTTGGAACACCCTTCCTAGTCACCTGATCTAACTCCAATGATTTATCTCTTTACCTGATGATAAAGGAAATATGTATTGAAAGGAAGACAGTGTTATGACATTCAAGACATTAAAGGTAATATGATGACAGCTCTGATGGCCATTGGAGTTCCAGAATTGCTTTGAAGGATGAACTAAGTGCTGGCATCAGTGCATAGCTTCCCAAGGGAAGTACTTCAAAGGTGACTACAATGATATTCAGCAATGAGGTATATAACACTTTTTCTAGGATAAGTCCATGAATTTATTTGTCAGATCTTGTATATGTATACACACATATTTGTATAAACACATAAGTGTATGCAAAATTTATATTTTATGTAATATTTTGTACATGTATATATTCATACATATAATACATATATTTAATTCTATTTAAGCCAACAGAACTTCATAACTTTCTAAGATGTTAATATCTTCATTTAACTTTTAAACATTTAAAGAAATTCGAGGCTCAGTGACAATACACAATTCTTTGCTGCTGAGCTTAGATATTATAATTTTGAGGAGCCAAAAAAGCTGTAATTTGAGCTTCCATACAACTTTAAAGTCTCCGTTTTTATTTTTTTAACCACACCATACTGTCGTCTGTCTTTTATAACCTAAATATTGTTGGGTAAGAAGCTTCTGCTATGAAAAGGAACAGAAGACAAACAAATATAGGATATCCTAAGAAGATTTGAAGATTGCAGCAGAATGATATTTTTCTGAGGTCTCATAACTGTTCAAAACTGCCAGCAACTTGGAGTTTTTAATTGGGAGAAATGAAAGCTGATCTATAGGTAGACTGGGGCTGTTTTACGTTACATTAAGTAGACCTGCAATGGAATCTGACATGTTCTGCTGGGTCTTCATTTTCACACACCCTGGACAGAGCCTCGTGGTTTTCAGTTTTGCCTGGAGCTGCTGTGTGTTGTGTATACTGGAGTCTCTCAGCATGACATTGCAGAGGAACACATGCACTGGTACTACACATGTGTGCTCTAAATGGGGAGCTGTTCCACTCATCTAAAAGAAAATTAACCCTCCCGCAGAGTGCAGCCAACTCTTATTCTGAAGTTGCAAGTGTGACTCCATGCGGAGCTAAGGCTGCAGGACCTCCTCTGTTCTTGCCCAGGTTTTGATCTTTCTCCCTTCTGAGTTTGTAAACAAAACCTTTTCTCTAGGCTTGAAATTCTTACAGTAAGTCTCTGGCCAAAAGAAAATGATTCTTCCAGAGTACGGGGAAAAGTTGGCTGGATTTGAGAGTGTTTTGGGATTAAAAATGGAACCATGTGCCAGAACCACAGAGAACATACACATTCCCTCTGCTTCTGCTCATTTATGCATAAATTACAGATCGTGTGGTTGCAAATCAATGTTGTACAGAAAAAGTAATGCACAGCTTCCCTGGCACATTGTGTGAGAGACTCGTTGCTCAGTTTATGGTGGCTAGATTTTATGCATAAAAATCACCCTTCATGTTTTGCAATTTATCTACCATACTTTTCATGTCAAAACACACCACCATTTTGAAGCCATTCCACAGCATCAGTAAGAACAGTTATTTCTTACAATAGCAGTGCAAGACCCTAGATAGTAAGATTCATGCACTGGTCGATCCTTTATCAAAGTTAAAAGACAGAATGACTTCAGTTTTGACACCCAGTCTTTCACTAATAAAACAAACAAACAAAAAACAGTAAAGGTTTTTAGTGAAATGCTATCGAGACATCTGAAAACAAATTTAATAAAATAATCCTGTTATACTTTTGTGCTATATTTGTAGAGTGCTTTTTGATGTGCAAAATCCATTTACATGTATTAGCTCTCATTTGGTAACATGGATTAAGCCAACATTTTTGAGTATCTTCTTTTTAGTAACCATTGAGCCAGGTTCATGTAATTTTCACTACTGTCATGGGAGGCAGACTGTATCATTTCTTGCTCTGAGAAGAGGAAAATGAAGCTCAGGAAAATTAAATGATATGGAAGGTCACATACAGCTAATCATTGTTAGCAACAGAGCTTGATGATCTTATTATTCCAAATCTAGCACCCCTCTGGTGACATTCTGCCTCAATCCTGTATGTAGAGATAATTCCCTTGGGAATAAGGTCGATCTTAGCTACAGTCAAATTATTTAGTAGCACCGTAGAAAATAATCAGTCCAGAGTAGATCTAAGAATTTCCCAAAATTAGCTGTTTGAAAAATTTCCAAATTATTCCTAACTGCTGTATATTGAGCAATAAAATAAATTGCTTTCTTGCATTTCCCCCCTTGTGTTTGTGTACCTGCTCATGAAAAATCATCTCATACATAATGCAAAGTAATAAACTATGGCTTGTAATGGCTACAAAGCCTTGCCCATGTGGGTATAGAACTGGAAATCCATTACTAATGTTGCATCCTTCAAATGCAATTCAAATTTGACAAACATTGAACAATTTGGGCAGGTACTTGCCACCAATGTTTCCTCTGAGTGCTTTTTAGGTATCTCATCATCATGTTATTATTTTAAAATGCCAGGAAGAATTAATGATTTCCTCTAGGAAATTCACTGTAGGTTGAAATGCCACACAGGAGTAACCATTGCTCATTTTCTTGTGGGAAGATAATATTGGTTCTCTATTCACAAGTTGTTTTCTCTTAAAATGGCAGTTCCCTTGAAATTTCATTTTCTTCGTGCCTCTTAAAAATACATTGCTGTTTGATCATAATCTTATATAAAAATTGGTGTTTTCACAACAAAATAAGCACATTCTCATCACTTATGTAAACATGAATATAATTGACCAGTAGGGAGATTCAAAGACCACTCACCAACTCAAAAGCATCATCTTCTTAAACACATTCACCTCTGTATGGTGAGAAGAAATTCATTTCTCCTCTCCTCTCCTCTCTCTCAGCAATTTTGTCTTATAGAAAAATTAAAACAACCCAAAGAGTATGGAGAATTGGAAAACTTACTAAGTACTAATGCCCCACCCAGCTCATTTCGTTTATACTCTGCCCTGCTTCTGATCATCCTCAGAATATTTAGAAGCTCATCTCATTTCATTCTTGAAGATTTCAGATTTGTTTTGTACAAGATGATACTATCATATTGAAAAGCATCACCAAAATACTGCCGTTTTACCTAACAAATGCAACACTCCCATTCAATATCATTATATAGGCAATTATTGGTCAGATCACCTTGATAGTTTCAGAAATGTCTCTTTGCATTTTATTTATTCAAATTAGGATCCAGTCAAGGTCCTCACATTGCATTTCTCTGAGATTTCTGCAAATATGTTTTAATCTGTATGTTTGTTACTCCTCCGTCTTTTATTACCTTTCATTTTGTGGAGGAAAACAATCTATTGCTCTGCAATGGGGTTCACATTCTAGATTTTGCCAATTGCTTCCATGTAATGCTTTTTAGCATCTTATTATACTCCCTTTATTTTCTGTAATTTGATAGTTTGACATCAAGTCTTAGAGTATTTCATAGGTTGGCTTGGACACTTCCTTGATCACATCATAGGCACCCAAGTGTCTAGCTATCTCTCTGTTTTTTGGGGGGTGGAGGTGTTGTAGATTATTATTCAATAAATAATCTCTATCTTCTTGTAATGCTTCTCTATCCTCAGACTTAATGAAAAAAGTATAACCTCTCCACTAAATTGGTATGAAGTTCACCGTTTGACTTGTTGGGGCCTACAGAATATAAGTGGAGGTGACATACACCACATGTGTGCCAAGGCTTCAAATGTGTTTGCCTTCTCTGCCTTAGGCTACCAGCCTTCTGCCATTAGATTAATGTGTTCCAATAGTGGCTTCCTCGTTTACCCCGGGTTACACATCGTAAAGACAAGAGAAATTGACATGAAACCAACCCATCATTAGGAACTAAGTCTAGCTTAAAACATCAGCTGACCCTCAGATCTAATTTTTTCATAAACAAGAAATAAATGCATGTGATTATATGCTTGTTGCTATCCACTGGGCTACTGGTCAATGATGCAAAGGCAGCACTGCAGACGAAATGAATGATTTTAAAAGGGAAGGCTGGTGCTTGTTCAGGCACATCAACAATGACCCGTCTTTATTCACTTTCTTATATATCCAAACTCATCAGACAAAAATAATCCAAGAATAAAGAAGACAAAAGGTAACAAAACTGTCATAAAGATTCCTTATCACTGTTAATGCAGCAAAGTATGTACACATCTTTTTAAACTAAGAATGTTCTGTCTGGAGATAAACAACGGAGATAAACCACAAAGGCGCTGGGTTGTCTGTTCTGTTTGCTCACTTTCCTATATGACTAACTGAAAGTTATTGTGTAAATAGGTAGGGAATTAAGTCCAATGGCCCACTGCCCCAGACAGATGATCTGTCCCCAGCTGCGACTTGGCAGGGCCCTCTGGCACATTCTTTCCTTTAAGGCATGACTGCCTGCATTTTTCAGCAAAGTAGCTTATGCGAGCTCAGGGAGAATATCCTCCAAAACTCACATCTAGCCCAAGTACTGGAAAGGTTCCTTCTCAGGGCCTCATACCTCAAGAAGCACAAATGAGACTGATTCACCTTACAAGGGTGCAGGGGACTGTGCCCCTTCATATGCTACTGAATTTCGGGATTATTTCTTGAGCAACATTATTCCAGTGAAAGCTTAATGATATAGATATTAATATTAATCAGTGAATTGATGTGTCACCAGATTGCTCTGTCTTCTTTTATCCTAATGGTTTAGTAACTATTGATTATTGCCTAGATTCTTTACTTCATTATGGATTATGATATGGTAACAGTCTGAGTCTGCCATTCATTATTCTTGTATTAACCCCAGAAGAGTAGCTGAGAAATTAAATTCAGGGATGGTTTATAAAGGAAAGTTGGAGTAATTTTTAAAATTCTTTTATTTGCTAGTTTTAAGAATAATGAACTGGTTGGTAGCATACCCTAAAGGTGACCCCTCAGGTCTTGTTTTAAACATTATATAGTCATGAATTTTCATTATCACAAAAATATCAAATACAGTTTGATATATTTCCACCAATTGCTGATCTGAATCTTTCTGATGTTCACATTGTCTACTCTTAAGATGTAATTCTACTTAAACTCAATATTAGTAAGTTTCCTAAATAAGAGACCTGGAGCTTTTCACTTTTATTTTTCTGGTGGAGCTACTCTTTCTTTCTCTAAAACCTATACATCAAATCTACAGTCTAGGGAGGCAGAGAAATACTGACACTAAAATTCCTTAATGGAATGAGTCAAAGGCAGTTGTTGCTGCCTGTTAGGAAATGCCCAGAGTGGCATAGAGTGAATTTGCAAACAGCTCAAAGATCCACCATGTAAGAATAAGGGACCTTGCAATTATTGGTGGGGATTCCTGACATAAAGATGGTATCCCAGTTAAGTGATACTCAGTAAATGACAAATAAAAGATTAACTTCCAGGAGTATTAGCCCCACTAATTCAGTATTTATAGTCATTCAAGTTATTAGCTTTTTAATTAACACTGAAATATCTAAAAGTACCTAATTGCATTCCATTCTAATTATATTAAGATTATACACATGAAAATTAAAATTTTGTTTTTCTAATATTCTCTTTAAGAATGTGCAAATAGAGTTGATGTTTTCTTAATAAACGTCTCTCAACTGTTATTATGTTTCTAAACAGAACAGAAAAAAAACAAAAACAAAAAACCAAAAAACAAGTTAATGGTGTTCATTTAAGTATATTGCATCCAGTTGGGATTATAGAATTAAAATAGGCTTTACACAAGGATATTAGAGATATACCATGTCCATTTATTTAATTCACTGTAATAATAATCTGCTCATTGAATTATTTAACACATCTTCTTATAAAGGGCTTTGTGCATTCAGATTTGAATGTGAGCAGATTGGTTTGTTACATTTATTTCCTTTAAGTCAAAATTGACTGAATAGCCATTTCAAGCCTATAGAACAGAAAGGAAATAAAGGGACACAAATGCTAATCTGAAAAAGGAATAAGAATCTACTTCTTGTTGCCTGATTGCTTACTTGGGCTAAACTTGAAAGAAGTTGGCTTAGAAATTCTGCTGAATGAAGCTTCTGATCCTGAAATCTTTTAGCTCTTTTGTTAAACCTCAAGGCAAATTCTTGTTTCAGGTTTTTTTGTTGTTTGTTTGTTTGTTTTTTAAATATATATACTGTATTTTAAGCTCTAAGGTTATACTCTGTCTGTGCTAGTAATGTAATTTAATACAATACATCTTTGATAAAATGATCCAAATATTGGGTCAACTTTAGTGTGTAAGAACTGGGGGTGGCTTTCTTTGTCAGAATAGTTTGTCATTCTAGGAAGCTTTGCTCTGACGTTTGTCTATAGAAATGTTGCAGGATATGTAAAGTGTTAATGATGTCTCTCTCTGGACTTTAAAACATTTTATTGCCCCTTTTCCCTAGCTGACTATGGTAGATGAAGACAACACTTTTCCATGATCAGGGAAAGTGGAGGTCACATAATTTGAAAAGAAAGAATTCATGTTTAAAATTTATGATTTTTGTTCTGATGAAAAGCATACAGTTTGGAAAGCATCATCGTTGAGGAAGCCATCCCAACCCTCTCCTCAGCTACCACAACCACTTCTAAGCTGAGATGCAGAAGATGAGATACAGAAGTTTTATAATCCCATATGCCCCTTAAAGAAGGCCCTGTACGTTTCCTTCCTCGCCCCAGCTGGGTAAATGAGACAGTAGTAATTTTAATGGTTTTCATTTTCTATTGCTACGTAAAATATACCCCCAAAACTTAATGGCCTAGCACAAAATCTAATTATTTCTCGTAATCCTGTAGGTTGACTGGGTCGAGCTGGGAAGTTATTATCCTTCATGTAGTGTGAACTGGGGCTCAAATGGATTATAATAACCAATAACTAGTCACTCACATGACTAGTCCACTGATGGGCAGCCAGAAGATTTGGCCCTGCTAGGTAGGGAACTGGGATGGCAGGGTCTTCCTCCCTCCTTTCTCTTCATGTGGTCTCTGGGCCTATTTCCTTACATGGTCCCCCATATGTTTTCTTCGGCGAGGTAGCTAGACTTCCAACATGAACAACTCAAGCCTTCAAAAAAGACAACAAAAAGTTTTAGTCCTTCTTATGGTGTAGGCCCCAGACTGTCACAATGACACTAGCTACATTCTGCGCACAGATTCAGCCCTGAAGGGGACAGCTACAGTGATATTAATGTGACGCATTGAGGTCAACTTTGAAGAATAGCTATGAGGAGAATAGAGACCTCTTTTAAGTTTGTGGACCAGAGAATACAGAGGACCTTGTATGCTTTTTCCTGGCTACCCTGGATGGTGGCAGTCACCTCACTGTTTCAGGCAATCCCTTACCCTAGGAGTGTACAATTGCTTCATGGGTTTAGAGGGCATATGGGCTTGGAGAGAACATCCTGAGTTTGACCTCAGCAGGATTCAGTGAACCAGGAGAGGCTTGCCGTCTTGGTGGAGAGACGATGAATGCTACCCCTGACCAGTAGGGATTTGTATAATCCAGTTCCTTATGCCTTTGGGGAAAACTCATAGATTATAATGGCCCATGGAAAACCAGGTGCTGTAGTCTCTCTAGAAGCAGAGCACCTGTCACTGGTAGTTAAGAAACTGATACTTTATAACTTAATCTTTAATATTAATTACTATTTCCAGGCAATGTACCTTTTTCTCTACTTTAGCATACTTAAGAAAATATAAACACTAAGACTATTGTCTATCAAACATCATTTTTCATTCAACAAATATGTATATCAATTGAAAACTTACTATACAGTAGTCAGTCTTTAAGGAGACACATAAGTGCAAACGTTTTGATAAAGCGCTGGTTTCACTGAAAAGCGCAAGATTCACTGAATCTTGTTCTAATGTTAAAGAGCAGACAGACAATACAGAAATAGAATATATGATATATGGGGTGTGATATTAAAAAGTTAAAGCAGGAAAAATGTTCTAATATATGTGTGTTTGAGCAAAGTGGAGGTGGGTGTGGTAGGATGGACCTTACTGAAAATACGACATTAAATACCTGCAAAGAGAAAATAGGCCATACAGATATTTAGAGATATTTACATTCCAAGTAGAGGAAACAAGAAGTGCAAAAACCTCAAGGAGAAAGTGTGTCTGGCTTATTTTTGGAATTGACAAAATTATAAAAAAGTCTTCAAGAGTTGACTATTATAAGCAAGGATGAGAAAATAGAGTGTGAGATGGGAGAGATAAAGGAAAGTATGAATGGAGGTAAAAGGGTGGCAGCCTTTTCCAACTGAGAATTACATCATATAAAAACAATCTAAGTGCCTATTTCCTTATGTATTATTTCTATATAATAGTTACAAATATTTGGGGGTACATATGTATAGTTCAGTAACATGTTATAACCAATTTTCTCTTCTAGCTATTTTGAAATATACAAAAAAATTCTTGTTAACTATAGTCTTTCCACTGTACCATTAAATAATATTACTTCTCTCAAACTATAAACCTATTAAACAATGTCTCTAAATTTCCTGCTTCCATCTTCTTTTCTCAGCCTCTAGTAACCATTGTTATACTCACTACTCTATAGATTCAACTTTTTAACTTTCACATGAGTGAAAATGTGATATTTATCTTTCTGTGCTTGGATGATTTCACTTAACATAATAACCTATACCTCTGCCCACACTGCTGTAAACAAGATTTTGTTTTATGGCTAAGTAGTATTTCATTTTGTATGTATGCCACATTTTCTCTATCCATTCACCTGCTGATGGACACTTAGGCTGATTCCATTATCTTGGCCATTGTGAATAATACTGCGATAAACCTGAGGATATGGATATCTCTTCAATATACCTGGTACTAGAATTGTTGAATCATATAGTAGTTCTATGTTAGGTCTTTAAGGAACTGTTCTTTATAGTGACTGCACTAATTTCCATTCCTACCAACAGTGCCAAAAGGGTTCCTTTTTCTCCACATCCTCACCAGGATTTTAAGGGTGATAGAGATTAGAATTATAGTTACCAGAGGCTGGAAAGGGTAGCAGTAAGGGAGACATAGACAAAAATATAGTTAGATAGAATGAGTAAGATCTAGCATTTGATAGCACAAAAGTCAGCTATAAATTTTTATATATTTAAAAATAACCAAGAGTGGAATTAAAATGTTCCCAATGCGAAGAATGATAAATGCTTGAGGTGATGGACACCTTGATTACCCTGACTTTATTATTATACATTGTGTGCCTGTGTCAAAACATCACATGTATTCCATAAGTATATACAACAGTTTAAATAAAAGCAAAATTAATAAACCAAAGAAAGCCTTGAGAATTAATATTCACAACAGTAGAAAAAGCTGGGACGGTAACAGAACACATCAGTGACTCCAGTTCTGAGTTTTTTCAAATTCTTACAATAAACAGAAAAATAAAAAACTCATAAGAATTAATTGCATTTGTTATTATCTTCAACACATTCATTCTAAAATAAAGCTGATCCATTAACAAGCTATTGTCATGTGTCACTAAACAGCAGGAATATGTTCTGAGAAATGTGTCCTTAGGTAATTTTATCGTTGTGTGATCATCAGGATGGGTACTTATGCAAACCTAGATGGTTTAGGTAGTCTGCTTCACACCTAAGCTATATGATATGGCCTATTGCTTCTAGGCTACAAACCTGCATAGCTTGTTACGATCCTGAATATTGCAGGCAAGTGAAACTCAATTAGAAGTATTTGCATATCAGGCTTGGTGCCCCGCCCGTAGCTCAATGAGTAAGTGAATAAGGGTGCCAGCCACATATACCAAAGTTGGTGGATTCAAGCCCGGCCTCAGGCCTGCTAAACAACAATGACAACTGCAACCAAAAAATAGCTGGGCATTGTGGCAGGCACCTGTAGTCCCAGCTACTTGGGAGGCTAAGGCAAGAGAATCGCTAAAGCCCAAGAGTCTGAGGTTGCTGTGAGCTGTGATGCCACAGCACTCTACCAAGGGTAACGTAGTGAGACTCTGTCTCAAAAAAAAAAAAAAATTGCATATCTAAACATTTCTAAACACAGAAAAGGCAGAGTAAAAATATGGTGTGAAAGATAAAAAATGGTGTACCTTTATAAGGCACTTACCATGAATGTGGCTTGCAGGACTGGGAGCAGCCTAGGGGGTGTCACGGAGTGGTCAATGAATATGAAGGCCTAGGACATCCACTACTGTAGACGTTATGAACACTATATGCTTAGGCTACACCAAATTCACCAAAAAATGTTCCTTTCTTCAATAATACATCAACCTTAGCTTACTGTAAACTTTTACCTTATTGAATTTTTTCATTTTTCTAACTTCTTGACTTTTTTGTAATAACACAGCTTAAAACAAATACATTGTCCAGCTGTACAAAATGTGTTTTTCTTTATGTCCTCATGCTCTAAGCTTTTATTCTATTTTTTAATTCAATTTGTTTTACTTTTAAAATTTTTATTAAAAACTGAGAGACAAACACACATATTAGCCCTAGGCCTACACAGGGTCAGGATCATCAACATCACTGTCTTCCACCTCCACATCTTGTCACCCTGGAAGTTCTTCAGGGACAATAACACACATGGATCTATCATCTACCATGACAATAATGTCTTCTTCTGGAATGCCACCGGAAGGACCTGCCTAAGGCCATTTTATAGTTAATTTAAATATATATGCGTGTATATATAAATATATATAAAACACTCTAAAATAACAATATAAGTATCATAGAGTAAATACTAGGCAATAGGCATTTTCTAGCTCCATTATAATCTTGTGGGACCACTGTCATGTGTGCTGTTGAGCCATGGTTGACTAAAACGTTGTTATGGGGCACATGACTGAAATTGATTTTGTCATGTCATAAATTGCCATCAATTGCCCTGTTTGCTTTCCTGCTCTTCAGAGAGAAATTTTCTTTAAATGGATTTCAAATAGTGTTTATTGAGTTTTTTCTTCCTCTTAAGTGCCTTCTAAATATTTCAGCTGTGATCACCTGCCAGGTCGTAATATTTTGTCATAATAAAGAAGGAAGAAATCTTTTTGTAGGACATATATTTAAACGAGTATGCATTGTACAAAAGCATTCACCATTGAATGCTTGCCTGTTGTTCTTCTTTGCTATGATTTTGACTGGCTTATGATAAACAGCAGGAATATTTTATTTCCCAGCTTTTTAAAATGCCAATCTATCCTTAAATTTTGGAGTCAGTTTATTTCCCTAAAGGATACATTCTCAAGTGCACATACCCAGGTTTTATAAATAAGATCTTATTCAAAAACAATTTACCTACAGATAAATCTACAAATACTATGTGTACTGCTTGATGAATATTCACAAACTAAGCACAATTGTGTATCCAGCACCCAGATCAAGAAACAGAACAGTACCAGCACCATGAAGAACCTTCCTTCTCCTAATTTTTAGTTCCCCTGCAAGTGTAGTCACTATCTCATATTCTGATACTTTAGTTTTTCCTATTTTTTATTAACATTTTCCTACTTTTATTCAAAGGTGTACTTTTTACTTTGCACAATATAGGTGCACTCTTTTGTATGAATCCATTGTATGAACATTCTGACGTGGGCTGCTGAGTTACAGAATGGATGCTAGACTATGAATGGGACATTGCTGCCAATGAAAGGGACAGTAAAGATCTGACTCCTCATTACAGGTCCACCTCTGGAGACAATAGTCTCTAACAGAGTGATCAGTATACAGTAGAACCTCAGTAAGTTGACCCCCGCCCCCAGGGACTATAACAGCCTGGTCACCGTACAGAGGTGGTCAACATTAGGAACTAGGCCTACTGGACTGATGTGTACATGTGGTGCATGTCTGGCCTATGAAAATTAGGTCAACCTAAGGAGGTGGTTAATGTAGGGAGGTGGTCAACTACAGAGACTCTACTATATGTAAACGCTTACAGGAGTGGTTCTCAACCTTCCTAATGCTGCGACCCTTTAATACAGTTCCCGTCGTTTGTGACTCACAGGTTGAGAACTGCTGGCTTACAGGAATGTGCTTCCTCAAGCAATTCCTGTGGGAGAGGGAAGAAAGCCACAGGAGGCAGAGGAGAAGTTGGGCTGTGATGCACTTACAACATGCCCCCTCAGGATGATCCTTCAGACTTGTCTTAGTTTCTAGAAGGGGAGATGCTAGGGCTTTGTGCCCCTATGTTGGCCAGTCATATGATTCATTCTGCCCATAGTTAGAAATTTTGACCAGGAAGAGCAGGCAGCCCTCTGCAACACAGCAGCCCCTGTACTTCTTGTTAAATAAATATTCCTAAGAGGTAAAATCTAACGGTTGTCTTCTTGCCTTCCCTAGAGACCAAACCTTCTAAAAGACCCTTGGTGGTGCTGTAAGTATGCAGAATGAGCAGTAAGTCAAGGTTAGAGCTCTTTTGTGTTGTAAACAGAAAAACAAACTTTAAATTGAGCTAAGAAAAAAACTGTTGAAGGAAGTCCTTAAAATTGTCATTTTGTGTTGCGCCCTCGGGTCTCCTGTGTTCCTCACAGTGTGCACATTGGGTTTATATGAAGGAGAAAGAAAAAAAGAAAAGAAACCTAATTGTCCCACCTTCAATGCTGAATGTATCTCCATGCCTGCCTTTCATGGTGGCAAAGAACAAGAAGGTGAGGGGAAGAAAAATGAGAAACAATTTCTTCACCACCTAGTGTATCTGAGGCACTCTCTTCTGTGCTGTGCATATTTTATCTCCTTAAATCCTCATCAGTATGAATTATCTATTATTATCCCCACTTAAGGGAAGAGGAGAACTGGGCACAATGGATGGACAGTTAATAGGAGTTAACAATAAAACTCAGATTTAAATTCATCTAATTCCAGTTCTCTTTTTCTTCCACCCACAGCATTCTTTCTGTACCAGGAGAAGAGATGAGCATGGAACACAGGAGGGAGGGAGGGGATGTTGCTAAGGGGCAGAGGGGTGACAAGGGTCAGAGGGGTGACAAGGGGCAGAGGGGTGACAAGGGTCAGAGGGGTGACAAGGGGCAGAGGGGTGACAAGGGGCAGGGGGAGGGAGGGGCAGGGGAGAAAGAAGGCTCCTCCTCCTCCATTTTCCTTTTCCTTTTCTTCTCTACTTTTTTTTTTTAAAATTTGAGACAGAGTCGCAGTCTGTCGATCTGGGTAGACTGCTGTGGCATCATATCTCACAACAACCTCAACTCACCTGCAACAACGCCGGGGTAGGGATATATATATATGAAACTGGAGATAGGTCTGGCTGCTGCTCAGGCTGGTCTCAAACTCCTGAGCTCAGGCTCTTCATTTGAGGGCGGGCACGAGGGCTGGAGGGGAACCAGGGCCAGGGTATGGGAGACTTTGTACGGTTGGAGGCGCTAGGTGCCCTGCTTGAATTTACCTACACAGCCACACGGACCATCAGCAGCGCCAACAAGCCAGGTGCATGCTTAAGATCCCGGTGTGGTGGCTGCCTGCACGCACCCAACCCCGACCAGGATGACTGTGTGCGCACTTGTCAGGACCGGGGGGCCTCTGCCACAGCCGCGGGCTCGGGAGTTCTGCATGGCGAGGACACCCCCCCCCCACCCCCCGGCACTGCCATCTCCACCTGTGGCCGGGACACTGCCTCAAGCCTGGGAAATCTGCCCTGCAAACCAAGGGGCCTAGGCAAACCACGTTAGTACCCGAACTGCTTACTGTGCCACCCTTCCTTTGACCTGGGAAGAGGAGAAGGTGGTCAGCATTGTGGACAGTGGTGGAAACAGTGGGCCAGGGACAGCTGGGACAGCTACAGCGGCAGGCCACGACTGGCTGGTGCACAAACGCCATGCCCAGATGCTTCAGGAGTACCAGGTCTGCCACGAGCCCACTCACGAGGAGGGCAAACTGCAGTGCTGGCCCAGATGACCCGGAAGCCCTGGCCCAGGCCGGTCTGTGGCGTTCGCTTCACGTGGAAGCCCTGGGAGCGCGCCCTACTCACGCCGGCCCTGCCAGCTGGTTTCCCGCATGGGCTACAACCTCAGCAACTACTTGGACCTGCACACTGGGAACTGTGCCTCTGCGTGCCACCTGTCGGTGCTTCAAGGCTTTCTCCAAGAAGGGCCTCCCACAGCGCCACGTCAAGGGCCAGCCAGTGCTGCCTGGAGGTGTGCACCCTGCATGCAGCGCCGCAAGGACCATGCACCACCACACTGCCCGCCGCCCTCCACTGCCTCCCTTTCTCCCTGGCCTGGACCTCCAATGGCCACCTGGACACTTCACACCTCTCTGTGGCTCAATTCTGGGAGAAGTCAGGTGGTAGTGGGGCCGCAGTCTCGATTCTGGGGCCTCCTAATGACGATATTGAAGAGGGGTCACCCCCTACGACCTAGGCTGAAGGTGCCATGGAGTCCTCGTAAAGAGGGAAGAGAGGCCAGACTAGCAGAAGGTCTAGCACACCCACGCCACGCAGTGGGGGCACACAGGGCAGACAGAACGAGACCGGGACACTGAATCCTGCTGGCGTCAGCATCACCTCCTTCTCCTCAGAGCCCTCACTCCAATTCCAAGCTGGGAAGGTTCTAGGGCAGAGATTCCCCAGTGTGAAGTGATCCTCCAAGGAGTGACACATGCTATTACCAATGTATTTACTGCTCTGTTGTCAAGGTGGGGTCCCTGGTCCCAGCTGTTCTTGGGGAGTGGAAGGAAATTAAAAAAAAAAAAAAAAGACATGAGTATTTTGACTTTACCTACCACAAGACACACCTTAATTAGCTTAAAAGATGCAGAAGTTACTTACACCATATTTTCCCCCAGCTTCAACAGATTTTGTGTGTAATAAAACAATAGTAGTACTTTTGTGCCCCACAAAGAAGCCCCCTAATAATAGAGACCTTGGTCACTTCTGGATCCCTAGCACCTCAAGTATTGCTGTATGGTGCTCAATTATCAATATCTTGATGAAATAAATGGACATATTAGTTCTCATAGCTCTGTAGCTTTTAAATTGCAACTGTTAGGCATCTGATTAAGCCAGTCAGTTAGCAAGAGAAGTGAAATAAAGAATTTGTTATTTGTACAAACATAGAAAATCACTCAAGATTGTCTTTATTTTCAGAAAACCAATGAAGATAAATCATTGTCCAAGGACATATACCCCTGACTTAGGGTTTTCCATACAAATAACTCTCTTAAAAATGGAAGGTAACTTTTTGTTTTTTTTCTGCCTCTTTCTCCTTTCTTATCCTTTCTCTTCATTGCTATTACAAAACATGATGGAAATAACTTCTGAGAGAATAAAACACCAAAGGATTCAGTAACAGAGATTCTGAAACTGAAGGGGAAAGTGAGGACTAGTTGTGACAAAACTTTCAGAAGTGGCAGTTAAGTTGAGGCAGCAGCAGCAGGCAAAGAGTTTATTTATAGTTAGAGTGAACAAAAGCTCTCCGTGAAGATGTTGGCCGTGAATTTTTGTTTTAAGGGAGGGAAATAAATAACGCATATACCTCAAAGAGGAGAGACTGAATTTGGAAAATCGCTTTCATGACAGGCAAAAACAAAAACCAAAAGGTTGTGAAATTATGCACTTTGTTGTTGTGCGTTTCTTTGCAGTGGACAAGTCATTGAATTATAAGCACCTTTGTGGAACACTGCAGTCATCTACGTGGACCTCATAAATACCAAATTCATTTGCCTGTGGGTGTTGCCATTCACTGCTATCACTGGTTCTCCACTACCGGATCATCAGAAAGGAGAGAAAATCTAACCATTACTAAAAAGTATGTGATTTACTTTTCTTCTTTAAGGTTTAAGGCTAAGTTCAACAACTAGCTATTCACTGTACCTGCTATACTTTTTCCTGCCTGGAAGCTAGAGATGACCTAGCTTATGGCACTCCACTGACCCAGTCTGTACTCAAACATGTTCAGAGTTGGAAATTCACTATATTTTTAGACAGTGCTAATAGTTAGGGAGTTCTGCCTTATATTAAGTTGAAATTTGCTTTCTTGGAGGTAATCATCCTGACAGTCTTAGTTCTGTCTTCTAGAAAATTTGGAAGGAAGATTCATTTCATTCTGTTCAAAATAGTTTTTAATCAGGATTAACTATCAGATGCCCCCTAATAGTTCTTCTGTGGGTGGAACAGCTCAATAATCTTCAGTTGCTTTAACAATTCCAAGAATGACAGGGCCACACTATTCTGAAAGGGCATCTGTTAATATCTTTTTTTAAAATTGAAGATTTCAGGTCTAAATGTAGAGTTCCCAAGTGGTCTAAGCAAGTTGTCTACATATTGTTTTTTGTCTGTATACCACATAAAATGTTTTTAAAATAGCTGCTTGCCCCCTCATACATTTTTAAATTAACACCTAATTTTGTGTTTAAAAATTGTTATGTTTAATTCCCATCTTAGGCTTGGAGTTAGATCTATGAAGAGTGTGGCAAAATACAGAATTTAGGATGAGGTGAATCTGAGATTTCTGTTCCCTGTTCTGCTTCTTACCAGCTGTATGTCCTTGAGCATGTTTCTTTGTATTTGTGGACCTTCACAGGTCTTGTTTTTTTTGTTGTTGTTGGGGATTCATTGAGGGTACAATAAGCCAGGTTACACTGATTGCAATTGTTAGGTAAAGTCCCTCTTGCAATCATGTCTTGCCCCCATAAAGTGTGACACACATCAAGGCCCCACCACCCTCCCTCCATCCCTCTTTCTGCTTCCCCTCCCCATAACCTTAATTGTCATAAATTGTCCTCATATCAAAATTGAGTACATAGGATTCATGCTTCTCCATTCTTGTGATGCTTTACTAAGAATAATGTCTTCCACTTCCATCCAGGTTAATATGAAGGATGTAAAGTCTCCATTTTTTTTTTTAATGGTTGAATAGTATTCCATGGTATACATATACCACAGCTTGTTAATCCATCGCTGGGTTGGTGGGCGTTTAGGCTGTTTCCACATTTTGGCGATTGTAAATTGAGCTGCAATAAGCAGTCTAGTACAAGTGTCCTTATGATAAAAGGATTTTTTTCCTTCTGGATAGATGCCCAGTAATGGGATTGTGGGATCAAATGGGAGGTCTAGCTTGAGTGCTTTGAGGTTTCTCCATACTTCCTTCCAGAAAGGTTGTACTAGTTTGCAGTCCCACCAGCAGTGTAAAAGTGTTCCCTTCTCTCCACATCCACGCCAGCATCTGCAGTTTTGAGATTTTGTGATGTGGGCCATTCTCACTGGGGTTAGATGATATCTCAGGGTTGTTTTGATTTGCATTTCTCTAATATATAGAGATGATGAACATTTTTTCATGTGTTTGTTAGCCATTTGTCTGTCATCTTTAGAGAAAGTTCTATTCATGTCTCTTGCCCATTGATATATGGGATTGTTGGCTTTTTTCATGTGGATTAATTTGAGTTCTCTATAGATCCTAGTTATCAAGGTTTTGTCTGATTGAAAATATGCAAATATCCTTTTCCATTGTGTAGGTTGTGTCTTTGCTTTGGTTATTGTCTCCTTAGCTGTACAGAAGCTTTTCAGTTTAAGGAAGTCCCATTTGTTTATTTTTGTTGTTGTTGCAATTGCCATGGCAATCTTCTTCACAAAGTCTTTCCCCAGGCCAATATCTTCCAGTGTTTTTCCTATGCTTTCTTGGAGGATTTTTATTGTTTCATGCCTTAAATTTAAGTCCTTTATCCATCTTGAATCAATTTTTGTGAGTGGGGAGAGGTGTGGGTCCAGTTTCAGTCTTTTACATGTAGACATCCAGTTCTCCCAACACCATTTATTGAATAGGGAGTTTTTCCCCCAAGGTATGTTCTTGTTAGGTTTATCGAAGATTAGGTGGTTGTAAGATGTTAGTTTCATTTCTTTGTTTTCCATTCGATTCCTAGTGTCTATGTCTCTGTTTTTGTGCCAGTACCATGCTGTCTTGAGCACTATGGCTTTGTAGTACAGACTAAAATCTGGTATGCTGATGCCCCCAGCTTTATTTTTATTACTAAGAGCTGCCTTAGCTGTACGCGGTTTTTTCCGATTCCATACAAAACGCAGAATCATTTTTTCCAAATCTTGAAAGTACGATGTTGGTATTTTGATAGGAATGGCATTGAATAGGTAGATTGCTTTGGGAAGTATAGACATTTTAACAATGTTGATTCTTCCCATCCATGAGCATGGAATGTTCTTCCATTTGTTAATATCCTCTGCTATTTCCTTTCTGAGGATTTCATAGTTTTCTTTATAGGTCCTTCATCTCCTTCATTAGGTATATTCCTAGGTATTTCATTTCCTTTGAAACTATGGTGAAGGGAGTTGTGTCCTTAATTAGCTTCTCATCTTGACTGTTATTGGTGTATAAAGGCTACTGACTTGTGGACATTGATTTTATATCCTGAAACATTACTGTATTTTTTGATGACTTCTAGGAGTCTTGTGGTTGAGTCTTTGGGGTTCTCTAAGTATAAGATCATGTCGTCAGCAAAGAGGGAGAGTTTGACCTCCTCTGCTCCCATTCGGATTCCCTTTATTTCCTTGTCTTGCCTAATTGTATTGGCTAGAACTTCCAGCACTACGTTGAATAGTAAAGGTGACAGAGGACAACCTTGTCTGGTTCCGGTTCTAAGAGGAAAAGCTTTCAGTTTTACTCCATTCAGTAAAATATTGGCTATCTTGTCATAGATAGCTTCAATCAATTTTAGAAATGTGCCACCTATGCCTATACTCTTCAGTGTTCTAATTAGAAAAGGATGCTGGATTTTATCAAATGCTTTTTCTGCATCTATTGAGAGGATCATGTGATCTTTATTTTTGCCTCTGTTAATATGGTGGATAACGTTTATGGACTTGCGTATGTTAAACCAGCCTTGCATCCCTGGGATGAAGCCTACTTGATCATGATGAATGACTTTTTTATGATAAGCTGTAATCTATTGCCTAGAATTTTGTTGAGAATTTTTGCATCTATATTTATAAGTGAGATTGGTCTGAAATTCTCCTTTTTGTTTGGATCTTTTCCTGGTTTTGGTATCAGGGTGATGTTTGCTTCATAGAATGTGTTGGGGAAGATTCCTTCTTCCTCAATTTTTTGGAATAATTTCTGCAGTACAGGAATAAGCTCTTCTTTGAAGGTTTGATAGAATTCAGGAGTGAAGCCATCTGGACCAGGGCATTTTTTGGTTGGAAGATTTTTTTATTGTTTCTTTGATCTCAGTGCTTGAAATTGGTCTGTTCAGGAGCTCTATTTCTTCCTGGCTGAGTCCAGGGAGAGGGTGTGATTCCAAATATTGATCCATTTCCTTCACATTGTCAAATTTCTGGGCATAGAGTTTCTGGTAGTATTCAGAGATGATCTCTTGTATCTCTGTAGGATCAGTTGTTATTTCCCCTTTATCGTTTCTGATTGAGGTTACTAGAGATTTTACTTTTTCTATTCCTCGTTAGTCTGGCCAATGGTTTATCTATTTTATTTATTTTTTCAAAAAACCAACTCCTTGTTTCATTAATTTTCTGAATGATTCTTTTGTTTTCAATTTCATTGATCTCTGATTTGATTTTGGATATTTCTTTTCTTTACTGAGTTTAGGCTTAGATTGTTCTTCTTTTTCCAAATCCATAAGATGTCTTGTGAGATTGTTGATGTGGTCTCTTTCTGTTTTTCGAATGTAGGCATCTAAAGCAATGAATTTTCCTCTCAAAACTGCTTTTGCAAAAAAAACAAAACAAAACTGCTTTTGCAGTATCCCCCAGGTTTTGGTAGCTTGTGTCTTCATTGTTGTTATGCTCAAGGAAGTTAATGATTTCCTGTTTTATTTCTTCCTGCACCCATCTGTTATTCAACAGAAGATTGTTTAATTTCCATGCCTTTGGGTGGGGTCGAGCATTTTTGTTAGAGTTGAGTTCCAGCTTTAGTGCCTTATGGTCTGAGAAGATACAAAGTAAAATTTCAATTCTTTTTATTCTGTTGATAATTGTTTTGTGTCCCAGGATATGATCAATTTTGGAGAATGTTCCATGGGGTGATGAGAAGTATGTATATTCTTTATCTTTGGGGTAGAGAGTTCTATATGCATCTATCAAGCACAGTTGTTCTAGGGTCTCATTTAAATGTCTTATATCTTTGTTTAATTTCTGTTAAGAGGATCTGTCCAGCTGTGTAAGAGGAGTGTTAAAGTCCCCTGTTATGATGGTATTATCAGATATCATATTGCTCAGACTGAGTAAGGTCTGTTTCAAGAATCTGGGAGCATTTAAATAGGGTGCATAAATATTTAGGATTGAAATGTCTTCTTGTTGTATTTTTCCCTTGACCAATATAAAGTGACCATCTTTGTCTTTTTTGACTTTAGTTGCTTTAAATCCACATGTATCTGAAAATAAGATTGCAGCTCCTCTTTTCTTCTGAATTCCATTTGCCTGAAAAATTGTCTTCCAACCCTTGACTCGGAGCTTTAATTTGTCTTTTGAAGCCAGGTATATTTCTTGCAGACAGCAAATGGATGGCTTGTGTTTTTTAATCCAGTCAACCAATCTATGTCTCTTCAGTGGGGAATTCAAGCCATTAACATTTATTGAGATAATTGATAAGTGTGGTAGTATTCTATTCATCTTATTTTGTGAGAGTCCATTGCTTAGTTTTATCTTTTGCATCAGTGTGGAGGTTAGGTTCTGTCCTTTAATTTCCAAGTTCTTACTTTGCTGTTGATCCACTGTGGTGGTCAGTGTGCAGAACAGGTTGAAGTATTTCCTGTAGATCTGGTCTTGTTGTGGCGAATTTCCTCAATGTTTGTATATCCGTAAATGATTTAATTTTTCTGTCAATTTTTAAGCTTAGCTTAGCAGGGTACAGAATTCTGGGCTGGAAATTGTTCTGTTTAAGTAGATTAAAGGTAGATGACCATTGTCTTCTTGCTTGGAAAGTTTCATTAGAGAAGTCTGCGGTAACTCTGATGGATTTGCCCCTGTAGGTCAACTGGCGCTTACTCCTGGCAGCTTGCAGAATCTTTTCTTTTGTCTTGACTTGGGACAGGTTCATCACGATGTGTCTTGGAGAAGCTCGGTTAGAGTTGAGGCGACCTGGGGTCCAATAGCCCTCTGAAAGCAGTGTGTCAGAATCTTTGGTGATATTTGGGAAATTTTCTTTTATAATATTCTCTAGTATGGCTTCCATTCCTCTGGGGCATTCTTCTTCCCCTTCTGGAATTCCTATAACTCGTATCTTGGAACGCTTCATAAAGTCCCATAATTCTGACAGTGAACGTTCTGCTTTCTCTCTCTTCTTTTCTGCCTCTTTTACTATCTGAGTTATCTCAAGAACTTTGTCTTCTACCTCTGAAATTCTTTCTTCTGCATGGTCTAACCTGTTGCTGATACTTTCCATTGCATCTTTAAGTTTCCTAATTAACTGTTTCAGTTCCTTCAGCTCTGCTATGTCCTTTTTATATTCTTCATATCGTTCATCTCTTATTTGATTCTGTTTTTGGATTTCCTTTTGGTTATTTTCCACTTTATTAGCAGTTTCCTTCATTGTTTCCATCATTTCTTTCATTGTTTTCAACATGTGTATTCTAAATTCCCTTTCTGTCATTCCTAACATTTCTGTATAGGTGGAATCCTTCTGCAGTAGCTACCTCATGGTCGCTTGGTGGGGTTGTTCTGGACTGGTTCTTCATGTTGCCTGGAGTTTTCTGCTGATTCTTCTCATGAGTGATTTCTTTTATCTGTTTCCTTGCCCTAATTTTTCTTTCACTTCCTCTTGCTCTTTAAGTTCTCATGCCTGTGGACTAAGGGTTACAGGACCAGAAGGGTGAGAAGGTTGAAGAGCAAAAAAGGGATGAAAGAAAGGAGGACCGAGTGATAAGAAAAAAAAAGAAAAATAGAGAAAGAAGAGGGGGTGGGTAAAAGGAATATTGACAAAAAGAAGAGAGGCACAGACAGAGCAATTTAGGTGTACAGTAGGGTACTTTGACACAACCTTAAAAAAACCCCACCTTCTGGGGGTGCCCAGTTGGGTGGTGCCCTTGAGGTCAGCAGCTCTTTGCTAACCTGATCAGACACAGTACCCCACCTCCACCAAGTAGAGAAGAAAGACAAAAATGCTATAAATCAAACCAAAACAAGCAAACAGAAAACTTTACGGGATAAAATTGGGTGAAAAACCAAATAATAGTGGTAGAAATACTAGGAAAAATGAAGTTCCAGTTCTTGAAAAAGGGAGTAATGGGAAATTATAATTAAAGTAGAAAAATTGAGAAAGAAAAAGGATCTGTATGGAAAAGGTTGAAATTAAAAACAAAACAACATCAACAACATCCAAATAAACAAACAAAAAAAAGAACCAAACCAAAAAAAAAAAAAAAAAAACACACACAACCAAAAACAAAGCAGTATGTATATGTTATTGAATATTGTCTGGGAAACACGTGGTCTTCTGGGGTATGAGATGTTAATCACAGTTCTGATACGACTGGAGGCTGCTGATTTCTCAAACCCCAGCAGGTAGACACCCTAAATCTCTCTTTAGCCCACTTACAAGGCACTTTGAACTTGTAAATTTGCTGAGCAGAAGCTTTCCCAGGAATGTGCTTGTTGCTGGAATCACTGCTGAAGTGGCTATCCTCTTACCCAGTGTGCCAAAACCGGTCTCACTCTGACCCTGAGGGTTAAGGCTGCTAGGCGGCTCAGACCCCACCCTTAGGCTACTTGGTCGCTGGGTTACCTGCAGCCACCCGATTCTAGCTCTGTGACCCTGAGGGTGGAGCTTGCCTGGGCAGATGGCTCACAATGGCTCCCTGTGACCCACAGCCAAACACTATTAGCTCCGTCTGGCTCAGCGGTTCAGACTGGTGCCCTAGACAACAGCCAAAGTTCTCCGCACTCCCGCTCAGGCTCTCCCCAAGACAGTTCAACTGAGTGCCAAGTCCAAAGACACCAAAACAGATCACAGGTAAGGCCTTTCTGGTTTGCAGTCTCACTGCTACTGAACTTACAGTTGTGGGCGGGTTTAGACGAATTGAACACATGTGACCACTTGCCGTTTTTCCACTGTTTTTGTCCTCCTCTTAGGGTCCAGAAGTCTCTTGCTGACTCCCTGTAACCTCACAGGGGTGATGATAGGTAGATCCCACCAGCCAGAGATGCCTGGAGTCCTAACTCCCCAGACTCATGGTGCCCAGATGCAAGGAAGCTGTTACTCGGCCGCCATCTTGCTCCACCTCGGTCTTGTTGTTTTTTAAATTTTATTTTGACAAAATACTATTTCTTAATTTGAAATGGTATATATATTTTTATCATTATATTTTTATTGTATTTTTTTTTTTTTTTTTTTTGCATTTTTTGGCCAAGGTTTGGTTTGAACCCACTACCTCTGATATATGGGGCCGGCGCCCTACTCCTTTGAGCCACAGACGCTGCTGCCCTATTGGTGTTGGTTTTTAAAATAGACTTTGAGTCACAAGTGCAGTTTGATTATATGAATATACAGCATAGTGGTAAAGTACTGACTTTTTGTGCAACCATCCCTGGAATAGTGTACATTGTAAGGTTTCATTGTTTTTCTTATTACAATCTCTCTGCTCCCTTCACTTCCTTCCCCACACACTTGTAATGGGTATTTCAGGATTCTTATCATATTTTAACTCCTTGATCCTTTTGAACCTCAACTAGTTCTTCATACAAATATTTGTTCCAGCACCTATTTAAAAATGTAATATTCAGTAGAATATTAGAAGATAACAAGTTAGCTGGTTGGTTAAGGGGAAATTACAAATGTGATTTGGGGGACAGTAGGAGCAAATAGGAGAAAAAAGAAGTTCCATTGATGTTTGCTTTATTAACAATGAAACATAAACACTACTAAAAATTCCAGAAGTAATATTCTACTTAATATAGAAAGGAGCAAATAGGAGAAAAGAGAAGTTCCATTGATGTTTGCTTTATTAACAATGAAACATAAACACTACTAAAAATTCCAGAAGTAATATTCTACTTAATATAGAAAGGAGCAAATAGGAGAAAAGAGAAGTTCCATTGATGTTTGCTTTATTAACAATGAAACATAAACACTACTAAAAATTCCAGAAGTAATATTCTACTTAATATAGAAAGCTTCTATCCCTTCCTTGACAGCCCTTTAAAATACAAACATTTAATACTTAACTTTTCAGATCCCTGGAGATTCAGCAGCTTGTGATTGATAAGCCAAGTTATTTTTCCATTTGTGTGTTAGTTTTGTTAGTGGATCCGAAGCATAGTCTGATTAAAGACCGTATCTCTATGAATTGTTCTTCTTTCTTAAACATTCCTATGAGATCAAGGGAACATATATCTTGCTCTCTTTCTTCTCCTACATCTTCAACATTTACGACTTGGGTACTTTTTTATTTAAGAACTATTTAAAGTCAGATATTTTAGACAAGTTTTAAAAACCTGTCTTGACTCTCAAGGAAACCAACAGCTTTATATCATCTCTCTGGATTTTAAATGTGTTAGCTCAACTCTGAGATTTAACAAAGAATATTTTAGGCTATTGCACCTTTGACTTATACTATAATGACTCAAAAGCAAGGTGCAAGGCTTCATTCCATCTGCAAACTGTATAACCTTTAAAATGTGCCCTAGCATTTTTAATATTAAAATTACAGGAAATGAAATATGCAGCCTTTTCTAGTGAGGTGTGTTGGGGGTAGAGCTCATTTGACAAAGAAAATTTATGATAATTTATATACTTCTTGACTTTATGAAAAGGCATCACTTTAAGTACACTGCCAATGCAAATTTATGACATTTGCTTCATCTACTAAGTTTGCCACTCTCTAGTTTAGTTTTGATCTGAGTTGATTATTAACTAAAGAGTCTTCCTATATGTATGTTTTGCATGAATGATGTAAATAAATCATCTCAGACAAGTTTTAGTTGGCTGAGTGAGATCAGCCAACAATGATATTTAAGAGAATGAAAGCGTGGGTTCTGGAAACAGAACTACGAGATTTGAGCACAAGTCCTGTCACTTCCCTGGGGGTAATGAAGAGATTGTAATGGTATTATTAACGGAATACTAGATTTGAAGATAAACCTTACTGGCAATGGGCTTATCTTCAAATAGTTTCAATATAATCCGATCAGATTCTTCATTTGTAAAGCAGAAAGCATTAAAATATCTACTGCATAGGATAATTGGAGTACCAAATTAAATATATATGTGGCCTATAAAAAACACATAAAATGCTAGCTACTATTAATGTAATATTTGAGAAAGTGCCTAGTACATGAGATGCTCAATATAACTACAATGAAAATAAAATGATCTAATGTTCATGGATTATTTACTATGAGCTAGAGTATCCTAAGAATTTGATATAGGATATAAAAGTGGACTAAAAAAGTATTAATCTATATTTAATAAGGTGTCTTCTTACAAGTTAGTCTCAAAATGGAAGATTTTCAAGAGGAATACTAACTCCTTTATATTTATGCAGTTTTTAACTTATATGTGCCTGTGTGTGTTTATTGGAAAGGATATAAGTAAAACCAAAGATTCTCAACAAAGTTACGTAAGTACCAAAGTGGATAAGAACCACTGATAAAGATTATTGCTTTGATGGACTCTGTCATCTGTGTGAGATGAGATGAGTGATATTCAGAAAATGGTTAATTAACTCCTGAATGTTATCAGCACTGTGGTTTCTGTAATTAACACTACAGAGCATGCTAACTAGTCTTTGAAGGTTTTTCACTCATTATAAATAAATTAGTATTCACCAAAGGGTTTATTTCACAAATCTACCCCTACTGTCTACATAAAGCTGGGGCTGCTGAGAAGAAAAGCAAAATAAATTTTGCATTTTGTGTGCAGTTGTGTTAAGAATGGAAGATTGTATGAAATACTGTGATAGGAAGGTTGTATGAAATACAATGATAGGTCAATACTAAGAATGGAAGGTTGTATGAAATACCAGCAATGGGCTTTACAATCTAATTCTTCATCTGTGACCCTTATTATAAGGGAACATTTCGGGGAAGAACCTAGTGGCTGCTTACACTGATTTTTATCTCTGTAATTCTCATATAGTTCTTTCTTGTCATATGGTAGCTGTTCAAGAAATATTTGGGTGATTTCATAAGTTCTTATATTTTACTAATCCCATATCAGTATCTGTATTAGTATCTACTCTTCCTAAGGAGGGGACAGACCAGGAATTTATATATCTTTATACGTAGCCTGCATAATTTATACATTCTCTTGTGATAAACATATGTACATGTATGTGTAAAAATAATTAGGTCCCAAATGTTGCTTAAAAACAATCAGGGTGGAATGAATTAGATAACTTGATTTCTTAATAGCTTAATGCACTCATCCTCATCTCACTTCAAAGAGTCTTATATTTTAATTATTTCGGGGTGCTATAACAAATTTACATAGACTGAATAATTTAAATAACAAACATTTATTTCACACAGTTCTGGAGGCTGGGAAGTCCAAGATATAGATGCTCTATGTCTGGGACGTGGTAAGGGCACTCTTTTTATTTGAAGATGTACCCTCTCATTATATCCTCTAATGGCAGAGAAAAGAGAGAGATCCCTATATACTGCTCTTTTTATAAGGGCATTAATCTTATTGATGAGGTCTCCACCCTCTTGATCTAATTACCTCTGGAAAACTCTGCTTCCAAGTACCATCCCACTGGGGATTAAGCATCAACCTATGGATTTTTGAGGGACATAAACATTCAGTCCTTCACAGTAAAGGACTAAATTTTACCTTACTGGTAAAATTTGCAAACTAAGTTTCATCCTCTCCTGGATGGATTTAGGGTAGACAATGACATCTTTACTTCTCTGTTGCTTCCTTTGAGTTAATCTAGCCTTCTCTTCTGATTGCCATGCTAGGAAAACAAATGCATACAGTTAATTGTATTTTGAGGAAGTTTCTGGTCTGGGAATCCTTTTGTCTCTTTAAGTTGTATTTGTGTTTCTTTACCTTTGCTCACTGCCTGTTGATTACAGAATGCAATCTTAATTTTAAGTTCTTAAGAAGGCATTTTATTATACCTTCCAAATACGATGTTCACAATGGAAGGAATTCTGAGAAGATGCCTGACTAGTAGCAACTCTCGGCAGAGGCTCCTGAGCAGAGGAAGAAAAACGGGAAAGAATCAGACTCTATGAAGCCAAAAGTGGGAATCTGAGCCAAGAAAGAAGTTTGTCAAGCTGTAACTCCAAGGAAGAACATTCAAGAAAACAAATTACAGGTACACAGCCTATTGACTACGGGACGGGAGACCCCTCTCCCAAGCAGAGGCCTGCTGCAGGCTATCTGAGAATAAGGAGGGAACCAAAAACCTCTCATTTTACCTCACTGGAGAGAGCTGCTAAACTCCAGGTCTCTTTCTCCAGGGAGGTCCCAGTTATAAACCTAGACATACAATTGAACACATATTTTCCCCCACAAGCCCAAACTCCCAGTCCACCCTTTCTCCCTCACATTGTGGTCTGAAGTTCTGACCCCTGCAGAGCACAGAGTGTTTGGTCTTGTCTTGAGAGATCTGGGCATAGTGTGGACCACCAACCATCAGGACAGAATCTGTGACTAATGGGGAAGAAAGAGGGTGTGGGACGAAAGGGACAGTTGATGGGAGGAGGAGCAGTTCCCTGGTTATGGCTATGCCCAGCTAGTGGTGGTGTTGACCCTCAGTTTGAGCTATGTCTGGTGGGATGGGGTGCAGAACCCCTGGCTCTGACTACACCCATAGCAGGAGAGTGGTTGTCCCGTGTGGACTGAATTTGGCAGACAGGCCCCTGCTGGGCCTGTGAGCAGAGGCTTGCTAGTTGTGGACTGAGACCTGAGAGCAAGGGTGTGGTCCCCTGATTCCAACAGAACCCTTGAGCAGTGTCTTACTGGGTGTGAACCAAGACCTGAGGGCTAGGGCATGGTCCCCTGTCTTCAGAGGGGCTGGTGAGCAGAGGCTTACCGGGTAAGGACCTGCAGGCAGAGTGTGGTTCCCTGACTCTAACAGAGCCTGTGAACAGAGGCTTGCCAGGCAGTGGACTGAGACTGGCACATGGGTGCATGGTCCCATTACTCCAACTGGTCTGGCAAGCAGAGGCTAGCTGGGTGTGGACTGAAACCAATGGGTGGGGGCATGGCCCCTGGCTCAGACTTGGCCTGTGAGAAGAGAAGTGGACAACAGTGTGGACTAAGTCTGGCCAGAGGGAGTGTGGATCCCTGGCTCCAATTGTGCTGTTGGAGACCCTTGAATCCCTCTCTATTGAGCACAGTTTGCACTGCCTGAGGCAATTTAATTGGAATCCATGTCTGGTGCTGTCCACTTGGGGACATTCTGAGGTTGATTTTTGAAGTTCTGTAGTGGTAAACAACCGGACAGTGGGGGCTGGGCACCATAGCTGTTTGTCTCTTCACAGTCAAGATTTAAACCTAATGCCGTGGTCTCTTAGGATAGGGTAGAGGTTGGTTGATATCAAAACAGAGCTAGCTTGCACTATCTCCTCAAGCAGATCCTCAGAATCTCTGGCCAAAACTTTGAAAGGGGCCTTTGTAAGGGAGAGATAAGTCACAATTACAATGCCTAGCACTTTGGTAAGGTCTATCTCTACTACCTGGGAACCCCAATTCAATCTCACCCTACCAGTTCTAATATCCAAATGGTGGAAAATAAACATGGTGTGTACCCAACAGAAGAACCCTGGCAACATGAATAACCAGAGTAGATCAACACCCCCCCCACCCAATAAATCACAAAGGAGATACAACTAAAGGTGCCATGCATAGACAAATGGCAGCAATGTCAGAAGTCAAATTCAGAAAAAGGATTGTAAATAAGATAAATAGAATGGAAGAAAAGGTAGAAACTGAATTCCAAAGAGTAGTTCTAAAGTTGTCTCAAGAAATTAAGAATTAAAAGCCCGAGTCACCGAAGCTATGGACATAATGAGAAAAGAGATAGTAGAACTCAAGGAAATGAAAAAGTTAGTTGAGAAGCTCCAAAATATAGTATAATCCCTCAGTAATAGAGTTGACCAGGCAGAAGAAAGGATCTTTGAAATTGAAGACAAGGCTTTTGAATGTTCCCAAACACTCAAAGTGGCAAACAAATGGAGAGCAAAAACTGATCATTCCCTGAGAGAGTTGTGGGATCACTTCAAAAGATCAAACATTTGTATTATAGGAATTCCTAAAGGTACAGATGCTTTACTCCAAGAGATTTGCCAAGCATTGCAAGAGATACAGAACTTCAGATAGCAGACAGTTTCAGAACCCCAGCAAGACTCAATCCAAATAAAGCATCTCTTAGACACATTGTGATTAACTTTGCCAAAGTTAAGACGAAGGAGAAAATTCTGTAAGCAGCCAGACATAATAAAAGCATCACCTACAAAGGGAGAAGAATCAGAATGCAGATCTCTCAGCTGAAATGTTTCAAGCCAGAAGAAGATGGTCATCATCCTTCAATTTCCTAAAACAAAAAAATTTCCAGCCCAGGATCCTGTATCCAGCTAAACTGAGTTTCATTTGTGATGGAGAATTCAAATACTTTAATAACATAGACATATTGAAGAAATTTGCCATAACTAAACCAGCTATCCAGGATATTCTCAGACCCATCCTCTACAATGACCAGTGCAATGCTCTACCTCCAAAGTAAACTTATCCAGAAATTTTTGAACAAACCCAACTTCCACAGTGGTGAAAGTATTAAAAATGTGTACTGGACTTCCAAAAATCATGACACCCAAAATGTATCCAGGCTTATTAATTCTTTCAATTAATGTGGATGGTTTAAATTGTCCTCTACAGAGGCACAGGCTGGCTGACTGGATATACAGACTTAGATCGGATATCTACTGTATACAGGAATCTCGCCTTACCTTGAAGGATAAAAATAGGGTGAAGGGATGGACTTGTATAATACAGGCAAATGGAAACCAGAAAAAAACAGGGGTTGCAATTTTAGTAGCAGATACAATTGGGTTTAAACCAACAAAGATAAAGAAAGATAAGGAAGGTCACTACATATTTGTCAAAGGAAACACCCAACATGAAGAGATTTTGATAATTAACATTTATGCACCCTACCAGAATGCTCAATTCATAAAGCAGACCCTAATGGATGTGAACAACTTGCTATCTTCCTGCAAGAGATTGGAGATTTTAAAACCCCTTTAACAGTCTTGGATAGATCCTTCATGAAGAAACTAAATAAAGAAATATCAGACTTAAATCTGACCCTAGAACAAATGGACTTTACAGATCTCTATAGAACATTTCACCCTAATAAAATTTAATATACATTCTTCTTATCAGCCCATGGATATCCTTGAAAATAGATCATATTTTAGGATACAAGTCTAACCTTTTTGTATCATTGTGAGTTAATTTAACCTAAAGTTTCCCCAAATTTAGGAAATAACAAAGTTGTGAGTTAATTTAACCTAAAGTTTCCCCAAATTTAGGAAATAACAAAGTTGTGAGTTAATTTAACCTAAAGTTTCCCCAAATTTAGGAAATAATGAACATAAGAAAGAAAAAATAATGCTCTCCTTGTTCTTCTTTTTCAACTAATAAAACCACTGGATTTATCCTTTCATTCCTTTTATAGTCAATTGAATTACACCATTCTTTTTACAATAAATAATATTGAGTCTTAATTTTTGTCATTTAACACTGCATCACAGTTTTCCATCTTATAACCTCTGGAGCACAGAGTTTCACTCCCAGTCTAGTATTTCTGTCATATGGCATTATCATAATTTTCTAATTCTTCCCCCAGTTTTATTAGATATAATCAGTTTGTTAGATATAATGTCAAATACTTATGTAATGAATAAGGCTTTTTCTTTATATTGAATTCCCTCAGATATTTTCAGATGTGCAAGAATTCTGTCAATATGTGAAATCTGATAGTTATCAAATTTCCCTCTAAAAGTGTTACTAAGTCAAGCATTTAAAACCACATGTTAAAGATGGGATGGATGTAGAATGGGGAGAGTAGCTCAAGATGAAGAAACGTACTATGACTGGATCTGATACCAGGAAACCCCTGCTGTTCACGTGTTTTTAGTATAAAATTGTGTCATAGCAGGACAGAAGTCTATTTATTTAAAGAGTACCTGAAGTAGTTCTCTCATGACTGTTATCATTCCTCCTGTGAGGCTGGTGGGAATAAATCAGACAGGACTCTGCCTCTAAGAGTAAAAATTAGTACCTCTAAGGTAAAATTAGTATGTGCACAGTTAGCTATGCAGAAAGTGCTTATAGATATAAGGGGCAGGGGCACGTGGAAGAACGTAAGGAAGATTTGTATCTTGATGTGTTTGCATTGCTAGCAATAATGATCTTTTAAGCTTAAAACCAATATTCAAGTATTAGTTATAAGTAGGCTAGGAATTTAATTAAGAAAATTATTGTAGAGGATGGGCAAAGGAAAAACTAAAACACAAGAGAAGTGGATTCAGAAGAATCCAAAGCCAGGCACAACATGCTTCTGGGGGCCTGGTGCCTTTTAAACCTAAGAAGCTGGCTTGCTGAAATTTGACCCCTCCCCAGCATGACTCTGCTGGGCCACCCAGGACTCTAAGACTCTTCTGGATGGGTGGGGCTATTGGGTCTGAGAGAGGAAGTGTGTTTGTGAAGTTATATGCGTAGAATGTTTTATATACAATTTGAAATGCTTACATCAAACTGGTTAGCATAGCCTTCACCACACTTTCTTAATTATTGTGTTAAGACATTAATGTTCTACACTTAGTAGATTTGACATGCATCCTTATAAAATGCACCATAGGCTTGCACATTGTACCCCATAAATGCATTAATGTACACAGCTATGATTTAATTTTTAAAAAGTGCATTTAGCTACAAAAAAAAAAATGAGATGAAGGTAAAATAAAACATTTAGACAAACAAACAAACAAAAAAATATGCAGAATGTTTAAACTTTGTTAAAGAAAGCAAGATTTGCTCCAGACCAGATAAGGAGACAAACCATCTCTTTGCTTCTGTCACCTTGGTCCGACAAGAAGCATCTGTCTGAGCAGCAAGCATCATCTTGGGTATTGTCACCTCTGTGATTTGTGCCTGACTTAATTGGGGTCTTTTCTGATGACCTGCTCTGGGACTGTTTTTCACCGTTCCATATTCTGTTTGTGTTAAAGATCATAAATACTTTAGAGCAATAAAAACGAAAAGTAAAACCATGCCAATTAACGTAGTTAGTCAAAGAAATAGTTTAGTTAGAAAAATGCAAGCATAGCAAGCACCATATCAGAATCGTTTGTCTTTCTCTCATGAGATGTATGATTAAAACAATGGGGTATGAAATAAAAACAGAGCTAGCCTGGGACGAGACGCTGCCTGTGTGTTAGAGAAACATGCAGTCTCTTGGCCTGGCTTAACTCTTCAAACCTTCCTTTGTCTCTCGTTGTTTCAAATTTCTTCATCCTCTCATTCCATTAAGCCACTGGGAGGGAACCCATAGCGTTGTTGGAGCTGGTACCCGATAATAAGGAACGTGTTTGGAGGTTTGCATGGGATTCCTGAGGCAGAAATGCTGCTGTGAAGATGTAACCAGAGCTAAAAGAGTGAGCCAAACACACACTCTTGAGGGTGAAAGTTGACCTTTATTTTCCAAGATTCAGAATCCTAGGAAGACGGAGATCATTCTCAGAGTCCGCCTTACTTTGAGAGAGTTTCACGGAGTCCTTATACCTCCCCCAATGTGGCTATCTTTCACTGTATCTCAGCCAGCCCTCTCATCTCTAGCTGAAGGACTCAGTGTTTGTTACCTTCCCAACTCATCTGATGTTTCTTCTTCAGCCCAGTGTCCTGACGGCTTTCATGATGTTGGAGTCAGGGGAGGGCTGGCTGCAAAGACTGTGTGATAACTAGTTAGATCAGTAAGTAACCTTTACCACTAATGGGGAGGCTGGGGTTGTCTCTCCTCTAACAAAGACAATATTCTATATGGGTCCTCAGAAGGGATTGGATTGGACATTTGGAAATGGACGAGGATTCCAGGCTGGCAGGACTGGAAAACACAATAAAACCAAGAAGGGGAGAAAGTCTACAGGATGTCTGAAGGATTGTGAGTAGATGTCATGGGAGGCAGGAAAAGCATAATTGAAAAAGTGATTTGGACCTAGTTTTATTAAACTAGGTTCTTAAATGCTAAAGAGTTTGTATTTTTTTAATTTTTTTTTTTTTTTACAGTTTTTGGCTGGGGCTGGGTTTGAACCTGCCACCTTTGGCATATGGGGCCGGTGCCCTACTCCTTTGAGCCACAGGTGCTGCCCCCAAGAGTTTGTATTTTATATAGGATGCAATGCCTGCGTGATACTCTGGGGAGAGGAAAAAGAGACCTAATAGGGACTATGATTCTAGAAGTTACTGAGTGTCCTGTTGTGTAAACCAAGTTGTAAAGGAGATCCTGGAAGTGGGGAGATGATGTATGAAGCCGGTACAGTCCTCTAGATTCCATCCTTAGACACAGAGAAGAGGGATCTCTTTTTCAGGTCCCATAGTTTCAAAGTTCACCTGTCTCAAATATAATAAAGAACCAGACAATCAGACACTTTAATGCATCTTTCACCATTAACACAATGGGTCCTGTAAACATGTATGTTAGTTCTTATGAAAAACACCTTTCAGACTTCAAGCCAACACTTCTCTCTTGCCTGTGGCATCAAAATAAAAATTGGCTCCTTTGGAATATGTGACAGTTTTTCACCTGGCCCAATAATATTGCCAGAGATGATCACTGCTTTTTTTGAATTTGAAGAGGATTTGAGCAGAAGTGCTTCTGTAAGAAAGAAGACAAGTGTGGCAACTTGTCAAATCCTTCCTCTTGTATTGCATGAATGCTATAGATTCTTGCAAAAGCAAGTGTTGTTTTCCTGTAGTGCTGTCTACTTTGACACCCCTCTTCACACTTTGATTTCAGAAATACATAAGACTGAACTTGGTAGTGGCAACAGGTTCACATGAGCCACATTTTGTAGTATTAAATACTTCAAGTTACTTTTATATTTATACATCTGTGGGTCTTGATGTAGCGTGTGATATGTGATGCTAATTAGAGCTGACTTTTATTATCCACAGTAGTTTCCGAGTTGCCTCGAACACCAAATTAGCCAATATTAACTGTGGCTTATAGATGAAATTTAGGGTAGGGTTCACAAGAGTCTCTGTTCACAGAGATTTTTGTTGACCCATCAATATAACCTTGTTTTATGTGTTTCTCTGATTAAAAATGCCTTATTTAATATATTTTCTTGGTACACAAATGCTAAACTTATGGTCAAAAGCACAATAACTCATGGCTGAACAAAGCTGATCTGATACATATGCTTTTTTTTTCTGATAGGAACAAAAAAATGCACATCTTAGCCATCTTGTGCTTAGATATATTAGACTGCACTTCTGCAATATACTTGTTGGCAATTTTCAACAGCAAAATCACCAACTAAAAGCACAGAATGCAAAAAAATGCGGCAGTAAATAGATCGGACAAGGATTCTTGTTTATGAAGGCTTTAACAAGAAGGCAGAGCTTTGCCTTGCTTGATCTCAGGCAGAAATTCATGCTTCAGAAATCCCATCTTTTTTTTTTTTTGGACAAGTCCAGAAATTATAACAAAAGCAATGTTGATTTAAGGGTAACAAATATATGTTAGTGACTAAGAGACTCTGCGAATATGGAATGCACAAATAATATGCATCTAATGTAATTATATTCACAACTGGATGGATATTAAAGAATGAAACTGTCAATTGGTTTTCTAAATTATTTAATGAGTTGGTTAATTTTTTTCTTTTTTTTTTTATTGAGGGCACAAAGAATCAGGTTACACTGATTGCAGTTGTTAGGCAAAGTCCCTCTTGTAACTGGTTAATTTTTTGTAAATAAATAAAAATTTTATCTTGATTTAGGTAACTTAAGATATTGGTATTTATTGGTGGTTTGTTTTATAATACAATTAATACATGAACTATATATCTTTGAAATAATTTATATTTTCATTATTAATCTTAATGAATTTGGATATTTAGATAAAATTAACTTTTTAGAAGATGGATTTGAAAAATAACCTAATTTTTTTTATTTTCTACATTTGTTATAACACACATTTTATAAATTTATTTATTTATACCCTATCACATTTAGAGCCTCATTCTCCCATGCTCTTCCAATCTTTGGGAAGTTTTGTGAACTTTAACTCATACTTTAATAAAATATATTAAATTTTGCTTAGTTTGAATACAGTTTCATTTTAAATTTTTTAATTACTTATGTAACATTGAGAATACGTGTAAGTCGAGATCAAGAGTAAAAGGAAAACAAACAAAATTTGGACTCAGACAAGAATTTTTTTTTTCTTTTTTTGAGAGTCTCACTCCGTTGTCCAGGCTAGCATATCGTGGCATCAACCTAGCTCACAGCCAGTTCAAACTCCTCAGTTTGGGCAATCCTCCTTCATCAGCCTCCCAGTAGCTGGACTACAGGTGCCCACCACAATGTCTGTTTTTTTAGTTTTTTAGACTAGTTTTTTTAATTTTTAGTAGAGATGGGTTCTTGCTCTTGCTCAGGCTGGTCTAGAATTCCTGAGCTCAAATGATCCTCCCACTTTGGCCTCCCAGAGTGCTGGGATTACAGGTGTGAGCCACCATGCCTGGCGGGAAAAGAATTTTTAAAGAACTAAAGATAAATGTTTACAGCTGTTAGGGAGGGATATTAAATATATTATTTTGCTTAAGAATTTGATCTGTAACTTTTAATTAGATGTGAGGTGTGTGAGCCTTCATTTGTATTCTTGTTCTGGATCCAACAGAGTCTGATGGGGGATTTACAGCTGGGAGAAAGGTGTGACTCCAGTAAGGAGAGAAGCAACATTCAGAATATCCACTGCTGACTGTCCCCTCTACCCCATATGCTGATTGCTGTTCCTGACACTTGTTGCGTGGCAGGGTGGGAGTGGGGCAGGGGGGTCCTATGGTTGAAGCAGGTGGAAATTAGCAAAGTCAACTTCAGCAGAGGAAGGCTTCAAAAAAAAAAAATGGTGAGATTTGAAGGGAAGTAGAGAAAATAGTTGAGAAAAGCACCTATCACTATAGAAATGAGTTATAAATTTAAATGCCTGATTATTGGGATTAAAAAGAAGGCAACTTCAGAAGCTCTACTCCAATTGCAAGAGCTTATTATTTATAATGCTTTGTTTAGATTAGGAGCTCAATGACACAGAGCTTGTTTTTATCAAATGCTAATAAGTAAGAATTGCTATTATCAGTAATACTACTTTTCATAATGACACAGTGGAATCCCTCTTTATGGCATCTGTTTAGGATATTTGTGGACAGTCTATAATGGTAAACAATTTTATGGAGAGACAAGAACACATGAACCTTTCAAAGGCGCTATCACCATATAGATAGAAGTAAAGCACTGTGAATAACAATACTGATTTTTCAGATAGATTTACCTGAGATCAAATCTTAAGAATGCCATTTATTAAGCTGAGCAATGTATTCAACCTTCACAAGACTCAGTTTCTTCTGATGAAAAAATAGAGATAAGATACTAATATTTTGCAGTGCTATGACAATTAAATGATGTACATAAAGCACTTGTTATGGGCCAAAGCATTCGCTAGAGTGAGACTTGACTAATAGCAGTATTATTAATCTGTTAAAATAAAAATCAGATCATGTCACCACTTTGCTCAAAGCTTCTGAGGGTGCCTCATCCCTCATGGAATAAAACTGATGTTATGACCATGCCCCAAGGAGGTGTTTGTACTCCAGCTGTCCCCTTTCCCACTCCCTCAGCCCCATATCTCTCTGAAGTCATTTACTGTCCTCTGCTGAGATTTCTCCCTCAGTCAGGTCTCGCTGTTGTTCTGTAGCAAGGTCAGACACGCTAGGCCGAGGCATCTGCGTTTACAGACTGTATCCTGGAATACTCTTGTATATGTACATCCACAGTTCAGGCTCCCTACCTCCCTTGGTATTTACCTCTATGTCCCTTTCTCAATGAGGCCTTCTAAGACCACTGTACTTAAAAGTGCACCCCTCCTCCTAACAAGCCCATATTCTTTTTGCCTGAATTATTTTTAATGCTGTTTATCATCCCTTCTACCACAACCCATCTCTTATGACATCCATTTTTTCTCTCTCCTTCCTGGAAAATAAACTCCCTGTATTTAGGCAAAGTATTTAGGTCTTATTTGATGACTGCTGTATCTATTGTGCTAGAACACAGGCTGGCCTGTCCTAGACCAGGCTTACCTATGATGGTGATGGTTATAACAATGACAGTAATGATGATGATATTAACAAGAAGGAAATGCATAGTCAGTCATAGCATCTACCAACCTTGTTTCACTGAGTTCTTTAATTGCAAGTCTGATTTTGGGGATGATTAGTGATGTTACTGAAAATCTCGTTAAGACAAGGCAGAAAACACTCAAGAGGCCAGCAACTGGAAAGTTAGCCCTGGTCACACTGCCAGGTAACCACGTGCCACACACAGCCATCACTACCTCTTTGTCTTAGGTGCCTCATTGGAGAAGAAGATTAGAGACCAAGAACTTTAGAGGATTTTCATGCACTGGCATAATACGATTTTATTGTTTTAATGTCTTGCTTCTTTATTGGTAAAATTATGATATAATCATACTTAAATATTTGAAATAATAACCTCCCATTTGTACCATTCTGCTTCTTAACATCCCACCCCAAATTTTAGTTTGCATTCTTATGGGAAATTATTTTACCTTAAAGCCTTTAAATTCAGACATTGTGCAGAAAACTGTTATCTGTGTCCTCGATATTCATTTTCCAATTTCCCCCTATAGTAATAGAATTTTTAAACTTGACACATAGCTGCCCAGATAAAGAATACATTTCCCAGTGTTATTTGCTAGTAGTCATGGCCACATGACTGGGTCTATGTTCTGGCCAGTGAAATGTTAGTGAAGGGGATATGTACCACTTCTGGATTTGTGGGTTTGAGAGGGAGTTGCTCCCGTTGGTGTGACAGCTAGTTGCTTTTGCCTATGAAGATAAAGATAACACCCTAAAGATTACCAAGCAAGGATCTTGATCCTCAGGACTCTGGAGCTATTCTAACTACCCTGGGATGCCTTCCAAAATAGTTAGATTTAAGAGAAAAATTGACTATGTCTTGATAAAGCAGTATATTTTTTAGTCTTTTGTTATAGTAATACAACTTCTATCCTAGCAGATACAATGGAACACCGTGTTTATAGCATTTTGTTTCTGAATTGTGTTGTCGAGAACAGTGCCACTATTAAAATAATGTGCCGTATTTACTGAACCGTCCCACATGCTAGAAATTCTCCCAGCAATGATCATCTATAACCTTCAAACCCATCCTATAAATTAGGTATTATCCTAAATTTATAGGTGAGGAAGCTGAGGCTTTGAGAAGTTATGCAGCTAGTTCCAGTTTGCCTTGTCAGCTAAAAAAATCACAAATACGTTTATCATTTCCACAGTGTTTCTTGTTACAGAGACCCCCATCCTGACTGCCCTAAAAGAAGTAATGATTGAGCTCAGAACTACAGAATGAGAGAGATTTATTCTGTGAACGAGGAAGGGAACAGTATTGCAGGTAGGAACTGCATGTGCAAAGGACACCATTGCAGAAGTGAGCATGGGAAGAGTGAGGGATCAAGAAAAGAGTCATGTGATTCCAACTCCTTTGGATAAACTTCTAAAAATGGAATTGCCAGACCATATGATAGTTCTTTTTTTTGATTTTTTGAGGAATCTTCATACTGATTTCCATAACAGTGGCACCATTTTTCATTTTCATCAGCAGTGCACAGGAATTCTGATTTCTCCAAATTCTCACCAACACTTTTTTTTTTAACTATAGCCACCTTAAAAAGTGTGAAGTGATAATATTCTGACTTCCATTTCCCCGATAAGCAGTGAGGCTGAGAATTTCTTCATATACCTGCTGACCACTTATATGTCCCCTTTGGAGAAATATCTATCCAAGTCCATAGCTATTTTTAATTGGAACATTAGGGCTTTTTTTTTTTTTTTTTACTGAATTGTAGGAGTTCTGTATATATTCTGAAATTTAACTTCTTACGAAATATATGGCTTTCACATATTTCCTCTCATCCTGTGGGGCGCCATTTCTCTCTGTGTATTGTTTTCTTAGCTATACACAAGCTTTTTATTTCGATGTGATCCCACTTGTTTATTTTTGCCTTTGTTGTCTGTGCTTTTCAAATCAGAATCTTGAACAGTTGTTCTCATTCCCATGTTGACCACTCCATTGTTTATAATCACCAAGATGTGGAAATAGCCTTAATGTCCACTGGAAAAATGTGGATAAAGAAAATACATGTGTGTGTGTATTGAGGAAATTATGCTAAGTGAAATAAGGCAGGCACATAAGGGTAAATAATGGGTGATATGAAGTATTTAAAACAGTCAAATAACAGAGAGAGAATGGTGGTTGTCAGGGCCAGGCAAAAGGTGGAAATGGGATGTTACTAATCAAAGAGTATAAAGTTTCAGTTTTTCTGGATCAGTAGGTTCTAGAGATCTTTTGTACAACATTATACCAATAGTCAACAATGCGGTATTGTACATTTAAAAATCTGTTAAGAGGGTAGATCATATGTTAAGTGTTCTTACCAGAATAATTTTCTTTTCTTTTTTTTTTGTTTGAGATGGAGTCTCACTCTTTTACCTGGTGTTGAGTGCCATGGCATCATCATAGCTCACAACAACCTCAAATTCTTGGGCTCAAGTGATTCTTCTGAGTAGCTGGGACTACAAGCACCCACCTCAATGCCCATCCAGTTTCTCTGTATTTTTAGTAGAGATGGGGTCTTGCTTTTGCTCAGGTTGATCTTGAACTCCAGAGTCCTGGGATTATAGGTATTAGCTACTACACCCAGCCCACAGTAATGTTTTTTAAAAAAGACATTACTGTGGCCATACTAGTGTGAGAAAGATTGGAGTGGGAGCTGAGAATGGAGAAGTAAAGACCTGTCTCTACAGAGTCCTAAATGATACATTAAAGAAATGTGCCTTTGAGTACTTGATAGCATTTAAGAAATAAGTGGTACACTTTGATTTGTATATTAAAATAAACACTTTGCTATAAGAGGAGGGAATAGATTTTAGGAGAAAATAGTGTGATTATGAGGCTCATTGAAATAAGAAAATATATGATTTTAAAAGGTATGATGGTATCTTAGTTTAACATATTCATAGTGGATGTGAAGAAAAGTGGAGAGATAAAAAATTTTCAGGAAGCAAATTGAGACAATTTGATGATGATAGGAGAAACTCCTAGCATCTCCATAGATTTGTTCCATCTTGCTACAATCTCCAAATATTTACAACGCAAATAACAAGCAATTCTGAAGATGGGGATACAGATGCAAAAATAGGTGGTCTGCATACTCAGGACTGAACCACTAATTCTGACCCTTCCTTCAAGCTACTTCCTTTATGCCAAAGGAGGAAGGAAAGATCCCCTAAAGTGTTTGCATTTGAACTGAGCTTTGAAGAATGCAGAAGTTCCTCATTAGGCAGGGAAAAAAAAGTTTTGTCTATTTAACTTCCCTTCTCTCAGAAGCCCAGGGTACCTGTCATTCTGTCTGCACCATTCTTTGCCTGTTGTTTGCTCCCCATACTTAGTATCCTACACACCTCCTACTTAGCCACCGCTGATTATATCCAGGAGTCTGACTTAAAGGCTGCTAATAATGGCTCTTCTCTAATGTTTGCCCAACAAGCGTACAAATTGGGCAGATGCCACGTCTCTGTCTATATCTTTGTGAAGACTGGCTTTAGCAATGGGAGTAACTCAATAAATGAGTCACTAGTGGCAGATGAGAAAAATAGCTCAATCATTTTAATGATGGAGTTTGAGGGTGAATGGCCAGAGATTCCTGTTTTTAGGGCTTGCTCATATAGCCAGAATTCAAGAATTAGTACCAGATAATATTTCATTTCTCCATGTAGACTGGCGATGATGTAGTATTTCAGAAATTTTCCCACTTTCCTTGATTTTCTGACCTCTGCATATATTTATTTATTGCAACAAAATGGTCAAATTGATTCTAAATATAGAAATTATATGCCATTTTAATATCTCACCTATTTATCACAAAATGAAACGTATCTGAGGCTTTAAAGTTGCAAAAGATACTTTGCAAATAACAATGCTTTTATTAAGTAGAAACAGTTTAATACTTTAAATTAAAATATACAGATTGTAATATAACCATGTCATAAAATTCAGAAACAATTTATAAGTGTGAAAATGTTGAAATTTCATTTTTTCCCCTAAGGATCCTTTGGATACGTAGGTTAACTGATGACAAATAATCGGTACCCTCTGATCTTTTTAATGTCTTGATGCTGTGTATTTCGGTGAGAAGATCTACCTTTTCCAAATCGATATTTAAATATCTTATAACTGTTTTAAAGAGGTCAACTTTTTAAATAATTTTTGTATGTAATTAATTCTTTATGATGTACATTTTCTTCAAAATCAAGACTAAATATTTATGGTTTTACCGGAAGTTACCAATATATTTGCAGATAGAAGGAAAATATACAAATTATAGTAACGAAAAGTTTGGTGTCATTAATATTAGTTGAAAGTTATTTCCTATATTCTATTTCTTGAACAGTTGTTTCACCAAGTTATACTAAAATAATCACCAACTCCAATGGTATTCTAAGTCCTGCAAAAAACTGAGATTTATTCTGATTGAGAATAAAGAATAGATCTCAGAATCTTACCACAGTTTCATACAAAGTCTGCATCAAATTAAAATACTAGAAGTTACGTTTAGAAATCTCAGCCTTTAGTATTTTCTGCCAATTGGTTTTGTGTAAGTAGGTAATTATTTTAGATTTGTGTCTTACCTATGTTTTCTTTCACTTACAGAAAAACATGTAAAAATCATGGAAAGGAACTCCCTTAATATCAAGAATTTCCATTTGGATTTTTAAGAAGTTTCTGGTAACTAGAATTGCTTTTTATGCATTATTTATATTTTCTCACACTTTTTTTAGTACTTTTTCTTTATTAAATGAATTCATATAAATGGCTGAAAAGTTCAAATGATACTATGAAACTTATGAAAGGCTAATGCTTTCCTGCTCAAACACTTTCCTTTTTTAACTGTTATTTTTGATATTTATGTTTATGTTTTCTAAATAACATATTCTAAAAACATATTATTATTTTATTTTTTTTTCAATTAAAGATGGTGTTTCTTGCCATTCTTCTATGACATCAAGAAAGGTTTTAACATATACATAAAAACTGTATCCACTGTGGCTCATACAGAGGCATCTCCATTCCTCCATTTCCCCAATATAGTCCTATCACAGTTTGTGATTTAATCAGTAGTCAGTTCATATACATAGTTGTGTCACACTGTATTAAGATTAATTAGTTTTTTCTATAAACCTTTTTGTTTTCCCTTGAGTTAATATTTGTCTTTTCATAGCTTAGTTTCTATGTATTACCATTAATTATCCTCTTAAATTCTTCACCAACAATGTAAAATTTATATCAATATACTCAAACACATAGATATGCTATTAGTTCTATCAGGGTTTTATTTGGGGGGAGAGGGGGAGCTGTTGTTCTGAGTTCTTTTTTCCATTTGCCTCACACTTGATAGATTACCTCTTTGCAGCTCTTCCTTCTTTCATCTGCATCATGGAAATTGTCTTCACTTCTCATTTATGCAAAGTATAAACCTTGACCCTTACTTAGCATCACACACAAAGATAAACTTACCATGGATCCTAGACTTCCATGAAAGCATTGCAACTGTAAAACTTCTAAAAGATAACATAGAAAAAAATAATGAATTTTGGTTTGACAAAGAGTTTTTAATAGAGTGTTAAAAGCACAAAGTATGAACAAGAAAATAGATAAATTAAAATTCACCCATTTTTTAAAAAAAAAAAACTTCTTCAAAAGATACAATGAAGAGAATTAAAATGCAAACTACCAACTGGGAGAAAGAATTGACAAAATATATGTTCAACAAATGAGCATAAAGAATATATAAAGGAAAGGAACTCTTACTACTAGATAACATGATGACTAATCAATTAAAAATGGAGAGACACAAAGATTTGGGTAGACACTTTGCCAATGAAGTTATATGATCAATATAAGAAAATTTGTTCAACATCATTTTTCATTAAAGAAATTTATACTAATACCACAATAAGGTACTGTTTTGTGCCATTATTAATCTATTGCTTTATAGCTCTAAGTTTGCCCTTTGGTACCAGATGTGATATTGGGCTGGGTTCCTTAATAATTCTTCCTTTACAGTGCCCAGACTGCTAAACATTCTTACTACAGGGCTCTTGCAATACACTGCAGGAGGAAGGAGGCATCTGTTGCTCATTCTATCTACTACTGTGGACATTCTCTGGTGCTCAGACCCAGCCCCCCGTCCAGACTTTATGATCTCTCAACACATCTAGAAATGCATATTAAAATCAGGAATAAGGACAAGGCATCTGAGGTATCTATCGGGGTCTGAGAGAGGATGACCAAGAAGAGCCAGGACTGGGCTAAAAAATGGTAACTTCTAGAGGAATGAACGAGAGGAAATGAATCTCAGAAATTAGTGGAGATAAGAGGTGTTTGTTTCTAACTTACAGGTTTTATGACTATATTTTAGTGAAGCCAAACTAGACATCTTTTGCTAAACAAAACAGTGCAACTAACTTACTCAGATTCTTGCATCTAGTATATGGAGGAAAGTGGATTTTAATCTAGATTTAGTAAATTCTGAAATTTGCCAACACTACAAATGCATTTAACAAACTGTGTTTTGTAGAATACTTCTTTGCTCAATGACAATAGTTATTATGCTGGGAGAGGGCTTGAGGAGAAGGGGTCTCATCTGCAATTAATTGTGGGAAATGCTGGTAAAAATTTTCTTAATTGGAGTTTTTTTGGTTATACAATGGTTGCAGAAGACACAGAACATATGTCAGATGTATTTCAACCTCAGAAATGTTTTTTCTTAAAGGAACATCTTTTAGGATTGGTGTTCTGTGGAACACAATTTGGAATTCTCTTTTTGTGCTTTACAGGCATAACACTATGTTCTCAAAACAATTTCAATAAGAGAGCCACCATTTACTTATTCTGAGCTTGGGAAATGTAAATTCTTTCACTTCGATGTGGTTTATAATACTCCAGCCTCCTATAAACAGGGAAGAGAATCAGGCTAATATTTCCTTGGAAAAGAAAATCTAGATAGCTGATGATTACTTGAGCTTGTGCTAATTACTACCTCTTGCGAAGCCTTCCTAGATATTTAATGAAACATATACTGAATCTTGTAGCTCTTTCCACTGCATTGCGGCTTTATCTTTGACAGTTTGAGAGACTTCTAAGGATTTGCAGGTTCCCTCCACCACCACTGTTTTTTGAAAACACATCCACTTCTCTAGGCTCTTCTAAAGGTTCTTCCCAGTAGTTACTTAAGCTGTGTTTTCAATTTTCCTCTCAGTCGTTTTCAAGTGCTTAGCGATATGTAGTCTTCAACTTTTAAAATCCTTTTCAAGAAGAAATAGGTTTCAAGAGAGTTTGTAACCCATTGAAGAGTGGCAAGAAACAGTTCTAGAGAACATGAACTACACCCAATATAGAAGGTGATGATAATACTTTAGCAATCTTGTAAGTGTTTTTATTAAAATATAAACACATCAGAAGCAATTAAAAAAACAGAAAAGAAGGCATATAATTTCACTGCTCTGATTCAGTACTGATGAGTGTCTTATAGTAATTTTTTCTTACTCATTTTTACCTTTATTATTCACTGAATTTTCTTGCAGTATTGCATCCTATTTCACTTGAGTACATAAACATTTTTTTCATGATGTTTCCTACTTTCCATAACCAGAACTTTAATGACAGAAGAATATTCCAGTGGTTTATTTAATTATTCCCCTCATGAAGCATATTTGGACCATTTTCAATTTTTTCTCTGTAAATACTTCCGTAATAAACATATGGCACACAAAGATTTTCACGGTATTTTGAACTCTTCATGCTAGTTTCAGTTAAGTAGAATTGCTGGGTCAATGGACATGAACACTTTTATAGCTTATTATCAAACAGTTAAGAGGTTCTCCCAATTTACAGTGCTACCAAAATCAGTCATATTAGATCAATCTTACTATTTAGGAATTTCTCAAAGATGCTAGTTTATTCAATCTTTATTTCCATTTTTTTATCAATATGCATAATACCAATAATACAAAGAGTTAGTTAACGTAGATTTTGAATATGTGTTATATATTGTATACTTACAATAAATTAAGCTAGAGAAAAGAAAATGTTAATAAGAAAACCATAAGGATTAGAATATATAGTATATACTATCCATAAAGTGGAAGTTGATCATCATAAAAGTATTTACCCTCATCGTCGTTACACTGAGCAGACCAAGGAGGAGGAGGTGGAGGAGGGATTGATCTTGTTCTCTCTGGAGTGGCAAAGGGGGAAAAAATTCTACGTGTTTAAGTGGACTCTTACAGTTCAAACCCAAGTTGTTCGTGGGTCAATTGTACATTTAAAATCAAAACATTCAATCACTACCTCTTACATAGTCTTCTACATGTTGGGGAATTAAAATATGAAGTGTGGTAGAAATGTGTTGGGGTTCCTGCCCAGTCCATATTGATTCTGAACTACTATGGTTCTTTAAGACAAGTTCTATTTATTATACTGGCTCTCTCCTTCCCAGTGGTAGCACTGGGAATTGACTTCTACCTGACCTGGATTCCCTCTTTTAAGGCCTTGAACTCAGAGGCTCAGAAGCTTTGAGTTGGTCACATTTTCCCTGGAGGTAAAAGTGTATGAAGATCCCAGAGCTGAGCCCCTGTTTTGTAGGTCCTCATATGCTGATGAGCAGCAGAGAGAGGGTTGGTACAAATGAACGGAACACATGAATGACATTTATTCTTTCCTGGTACAAATTAATAAAATTTATTCTTTTCTGTTGTACAAATCTATGAAATTTATTCTTTCCAATTGTAGTTGTTATATCATGATCAATGTGTTCACCGGGAAACAATTGGAAACTAAAGGAAAGCCAGATGCTATACAAAAAGAAGACATGTTTCTTGCCTTCAAATGGCTTACAATATAATAAAGATAGCAATTTTATTCATTGTACTTGCATTTATCACTTACATCTCCAGGAATTTCATATCCTTCTTTGGATAGCTTTTTTTTTTTTTTTTCAAGAAGTGACCATCTACCCTAGTTATGATTTATAAGACATATCCATGATTTAGTACTACTTACATCTTGGCATTTGATGTTAATGGGTTTCCACTTTCCTCCTTGGTAACTAAGCACCGTTGTATTCATGCTTTTTAGTACATTTTAATCTTGGAAGTAATTGTACTAACACTCTCTCCCCTTCCCTGAGAAATACTAACTAAATCTAAGTTAAGTACTTACCTAATCTTGAATGTATACTCAATCCAGAAAAAGCTAAGCTTGTAGAGAAGTCCAAATTTCAATAAGTTCTCAAAATTTCTAGCTGAGTCCTAACTTTCCAAGCTTTAAGATCTGTGAATAAATATAGTTTCATGAAAATACAAGTCTAGTGAAAAGTGCCAGCCCTCATCCGTGTAAGAGAGGATGACACTTTAAGCCAAGAGCCTATTTCCTCTTCAAATCTCTCTGAGCTTTATCCTTTAACCGCCGATGCGGCCTCCTCCTCGATGTATCTTTCTCCACTTAATCTCTATTCCACCTCTGGGCCATCACTTTGAAATATATAGTACCTGGGAAAAGAAGGCCTCAAGAGAAGATATGATTCCTTAACATATTTTATGGGTGAATCTACAGGAGGAAGACATAAAATTTTTTAAAAGCCCAAGATTTAATGAAAATGGGAACAAATCATAGTGGAATGCTGTTTCGGGTGTGAGCTACAAGCACATTCAGAAACACTGAAGGTGAGTTTGCTTTATATTCCTACTGTCTTGAGCACAGTGTGATTTAAAATGGTCATTAAAGATTCTGCAAAATGTGCAAAATTAATGGGTGATGATTTGCCTTTTGGTGAATCTCTTTTTTTCACTGTCCTTTTCCGCCTTGCCTTACTTTCCCTATTCTGTCTGCTAGCTTGCATTCAAAAACAGCAAAGTCGACTTATTTGACCTTGTGACCATGAAGTTTAACTTTGTAATAAAAACCACGTGGCAAAGTGGAAAGAGACAAGCACTTTAAAGTCATTTTTTAAAAGAGAGAGAGAGCTTCAGATCCTGGCTGTGTCACATGTTGTTTCTCCACATACAAATTTGTCTGGTTCTTCTGGTTTAGGGAGATAAGTAAGAAACCTGCTTGTTCATTTGCAGTTATCGTGAGGTTTACGTGAAATAACACATGTAACGCATATTAAATGTTATAAAGTACAAATAGCTCTTTTAACATTATAACAGAATTATAAACTAACCTTATCTTTCAATTATTGACAGTTCTGGGTAAAATGTTTGTTTGTAATTTTATGTATACATATGCAAATTAAGGGAGAGGGCCACATTTTCTTTGTAACTGTCTCCTCTCAATTCCTCAGAGCATCTTAGTCATATTTTAAGTAAGTGATAAATAAGCATGGAACAAATTTCAAATGATGAAACATAGTCATAAATTATGTATGTATGTTGCATTATTTTGTATTTTAAGATTTTTAGGCATTTAAAAAAATGAAGGAGTGTGTTAACAGTTTCGATTATTACAAAAAATATGAACTGCAAATGAATGACCATTGTAAAAACCTAACAGTGAAGAAAACTGGGTGAAATGTAGCTAGGCGTGTGATGGCTAATACCTGTTATCTGAGTACTTTGGGAGGCTGAAATAGGAGACTTGCTTGAGGCCAGGAGTTCAGGACTTCAATGTTAGCCTAGGCAACATAGGGAGACACTATGTGGGAAAAAACAAAAACAAAAAACCCCCACAACAACCAAAAAGTACATTTGCCAAAAGTACCGACACGTACATAAAGTTTTATGTACTCAGGAGGCTGAGGCAGGAGAATCACTCAAGCTCAGGAGTATGAGGCTGCAGTGAGCTGTGATAACACCACTGAACTCATGCCTAGGTGACAGAGGAAGACCTTGTCTCAAAAAATTAATAATAATAGTGAAATCTGAGGATAGATGTACCAATATTGGGAAGTAGGTTATGATCACTTATTTAAAGCAAGATATGTCATATAAGCTTGCTGGGTCCTTGAAGAACAAATTTTATGAAATACTATCTGCAATTATAGAAGGTCAGCTCCTTCCATAAATACGTTCTTTTTTTTTTAATGTAAACGATGTAAAGTTTATTTATTTATTAAATCATAGCTGTGTACATCAATATGATCATGGGGCACCATACATTTGTTTCATAGAATATTTGACACATTTTCATCTCATTAGCTGACATAGCCCTCCTGGCATTTTCCTAGTTACTCTGCCAAGACATTTACCTTCCATATTTGCCAAGGCTCACATGTACCCTTGTAAGATGCACCACAGGTGTGATCCTCTCAATCCCCCTCCCTCTACCCTCATCCCCCCTCCCTCCCCACGCATTCCCCCTTCCCCCTATTCTTAGGTTGTAACTTGGTTATAGCTTTCATGTGAAGGTCCTAAGTTAGTTTCATAGTAGGGGTGAATACATTGGACATTTTTTCTTCCATTCTTGAAACACTTTACTGAGAAGATAATGTTCCAGCTCCATCCATGTAAACATGAAAGAGGTAAAGTCTCCATCTTTGTTCAAGGCTGCATAGTATTCCATGGTGTACATATACCACAATTTGTTAATCCATTCGTGGATCGATGGGCACTTGGGTTTCTTCCATGACTTAGCAATTATGAATAGGGCTGCAATAAAGATTCTGGTACAAATATCTTTGTTATGATGTGGTTTTTGGTCTTCTGGGTATATGCCCAGCAGAGGAATTACAGGATTGATTGGCAGATCTATTTTTAGATCTCTGAGTGTTCTCCATATATCTTTCCAAAAGGAATGTATTAGTTTGCATTCCCACCAGCAGTGCAAAAGTGTTCCCTTTTCTCCACATCCACGCTAACATCTCTGGTCTTGAGATTTTGTGATATAGGCTAGTCTCACTGGAGTTACATGATATCTCAAAGTAGTTTTGATTTGCATTTCTCTGATGATTAAAGATGATGAGCATTTTTTCATATGTCTGAAGGCTGCTCGCCTGTCTTCTTCAGAGAAGTTTGTTTTCAATTCTCTTGCCCAGCCTGTGATGGTATCCCTTGCTCTTTTCTTGCTAATGCGTTTGAGTTCTCTGCAGATTCTGGTTATTAAACCTTTGTCAGAGACATAACCAACAAATATCTTCTCCCATTCTGAGGGCTGTTTGCTTGCTTTACTTACTGCTTCTTGGCTGTGCAGAAGCTTTTTAGTTTGATCAAGTCCCAAAAGTGTATTTTTGAAGCTGCTTCAATCGCCCGGGGGGTCCTTCTCATAAAAAACTCACCCAACCCAATTTCTTCAAGGGTTTTCCCTGCACTCTCTTCTAGTATTTTTATAGTTTCATGTCTTAAGTTTAGGTCTTTAATCCAGTAAGAGTCTATCTTGGTTAGTGGTGAAAGGTGTGGATCCAGTTTCAGTCTTCTACAGGTTGCCAGCCAGTTCACCCAGCACCATTTGTTAAATAGGGAATCTTTTCCCCACTGGATGTTTTTAATTGGCTTGTCAAAGATTAAATAACGGTAAGTAGCTGGGTTCATCTCTTGGTTCTCTATTCTGTTCCAGACATCTACTTCTCTGTTTTTGTGCCAATACCATGCTGTTTTGATCACTATTGATTTGTAGTATAGTCTGAGGTCTGGTAGCGTAAATCCTCCTGCTTTGTTTTTATTTTTGAGTAATGTCTTGGCTATTTGAGTTTTTTTCTGATTCCATATAAAACGAAGTATTGTTTTTTCAAGATCTTTAAAGTATGACAGTGGAACTTTAATAGGGATTGCGTTGAAGGTATATATTGCTTTCGGTAGTATGGACATTTTAACACTGTTGATTCTTCCCAGCCATGAGCATGGTATGTTTTTCCATTTATTAACATTCTCGGCTATCTCTTTTCTTAGAGTTTCATAGTTCTCTTTATATAGATCTTTCACATCCTTTGTTAGATAAACTCCCAAATATTTCATCTTCTTTGGCATTACTGTGAATGGGATAGAGTCCTTAATTGCTTTTTCAGCTTGACTATTGTTGGTAATATATAAAGGCTACTGATTTACGAATGTCGATTTTGTAACCTGAGACGTTGCTGTATTCCTTGATTACTTATAAGAGTTTTGTAGTAGAGTCCCTAGTGTTTTCCAGATATACAATCATATCATCTGCGAAGAGCGAAAGTTTGATCTCTTCTGACTCTATGTGGATGCCCTTGATCGCCTTTTCTTCCCTAATTGCAGTGGCTAAAACTTCCATTACAATGTTAAAAAGCAATGGAGACAATGGGCAGCCTTATCTGGTTCCTGATCTAAGTGGAAATGATTCCAATTTAACTCCGTTCCATATGATATTGGCTGTCAGTTTGCCGTAGATGGCCTCTATCAGTTTAAGAAATGTCCCTTCTATACCAAGTTTCTTAAGTGTTCTGATCATGAAGGGATGTTGGATGTTATCAAAAGCTTTTTCTGCATCGATTGAGAGGATCATATGATCTTTGTTTTTTACTTTCTTTATGTGCTGAATTACATTTGTAGATTCATGTATATTGAACCAGCCTTGAGACCCTGGGAAAAAGCCAAGTTGATCATGATGTATGATTTGTTTGATATGTTGCTGGATTCTGTTTGTTATGGTAGGATCTTGTTGAATATTTTTGCATCTATATTCATTAGTGATATTGGTCTATAATTTTCTTTTTTTGTTGGGTCTTTTCCTGGTTTGGGGATCAGGGTGATATTTGCTTCATAGAACGTGTTGGGGAGTCTTCCTTCTTTTTCTACATTTTGGAAAAGTTTGAGTAACATAGGTACTAATTCCTCTTTAAAGGTTTGGTAGGATTCTGACGTGAAAACATCTGGTCCCCGACTTTTCTTTTTTGGGAGGTTTTGTATGGTTGATGTTATTTCCGAACTTGAAATGGGCCTGTTCAACATTTCCACTTGTTTCTGGTTAAGTCTTGGAAGGTGACGAGCTTCCAAGTATCGGTCCATTTCCTTCAGATTTTCATATTTCTGAGAGTAAAGTTTCTTGTAATATTCATTAAGGATTTTTTGGATTTCTGAGGAGTCTGTTGTTATTTCCTCTTTGTCATTTCTGATTGATGAGATTAGAGATTTAACTCTTTTTTTCCTGATTAGGTTGGCCAATGGTTTATCTATTTTGTTGACCTTTTCAAAAAAACAGCTTTTTGATTTATTGATCTGTTGTATTGTTCTTTTGTTTTCAATTTCATTTAGTTCTGCTCTGATATTGGTTATTTCTTTTCTTCTACTGGGTTTGGGGTTGGAGTGTTCTTCCTTTCAAAGTTGCTTGAGATGTCCCATTAAGTTGCTAACTTCCTCTCTTTCCGTTCTCCTGAGGAAGGCTTGCAGCGCTATAAATTTCCCTCTTAGAACTGCCTTTGCGGTGTCCCAGAGGTTCTGATAGTTCGTGTATTCATTGTCGTTTTGTTCCAAAAATTTGGCAATTTCCTTCTTGATCTCTGACCCAGCTATCATTCAGCATGAGGTTATTTAACTTCCATGTTTTTGTATGATGAGTATGTAGATACCTGTTGTTACTCAGCTCAAGTTTTATTCCATGATGTTCCGAGAAGATGCATGGAATAAGTTCTATTCCTTTAAATATACTGAGGTTAGATTTGTGACCTAAGATGTGATCGATTTTGGAGTAAGTTCTGTGGGCTGATGAGAAGTATGTGTATTCAGTTTTGTTAGGATGAAATGTTCTGTAGATGTCTGCTAGATCTAAATGCTGGATGGTTAGATTTAAATCTAAAATTGCTTTACTCAGCTTTTTGTTGGAGGATCGATCCCTCACTGCCAAAGGAGTGTTAAAATCTCCGACTATTATGGAGCTGAAGGAAATCAAGCTGCTCATGTCTGTTAGAGTTTCTCTTATGAATTGAGGTGCATTCTGATTGGGTGCATAGATATTAATAATTGAAATCTCATCATATTGAGTATTACCCTTAACAAATATGAAGTGACCATTCTTGTCCTTCCTTGCTTTTGTTGGTTTAAAGCCTATTGTGTCTGCAAATAAAATTGCAACACCTTCTTTTTTCTGTTTACCATTTGCCTGAAATATGGATGACCATCCTTTCACCCTGAGTCTGTATTTGTCTTTTAAGTTAAGATGTGACTCTTGTAAGCAAGAGATATGTGGTCTGAGTTTTTGTATCCTGTCAGCTAACCTATGTCTCTTTAGAGGACAGTTTAAGCCATTCACATTAGTGGAGATTATTGATAAGTTTGGTGAAATTTTGGGTATCGAGTTTTTCAAAAGTCCAGTGCACAATTTTAATCTTTTCGCCATTGTAGAAGTTGGAGTTTGATCAGGAGTTTCTGAGTGAGTTTACGTTTGTAGTAGAGGATTGGGTTGGTCATTACGGAGGGTAGGTCTGAGAATATCCTGAAGAGCTGTTTTGGTTGTGGCAAATTTCTTCAACATATGAATGTCGTTAAAGTATTTAATTTCTCCATCATAGATGAAACTCAGTTTAGCTGGGTACAAGATCCAGGGTTGAAAGTTATTTTGCTTTAGGAGATTAAAAGTCGATGACCACCCTCTTCTGGCTTGAAAAGTTTCAGCAGAGAGATCTGCAGTCATTCTAATGTTCTTACCTTTGTAGGTAATGGCTTTCTTTCACCTGATAACCTTGAGAATTTTCTCCTTCATGTTGACTTTAGTGAAGGTAATTATGATATGTCTGGGGGATGACTTATTGGGGTTGAATCGTGTTGGAGTTCTGAAACTGTCTGCTATCTGAATTTCAGAATCTCTAGGCATGTCTGGAAAATTCTCTTTCATAATTTCATGCAGAAGGGCCTCTGTGCCCTTCAATGCCACTTCATCATTATTCGTATATTTGCCTTCTTCGAATTATCCCAGAGCTCTCTAAGAGAAAGATCTGTTTTTGCTCTCCATTTCTCTTCCTCTTTGAGAGTTTGGGAGCATTCAAAGGCTTTATCTTCCATGTCAGAAATCATTTCTTCTGCTTGGTCCATTCTGTTGCTGAGGGATTCTACTGTATTTTTCGTATCTTTAAGGGCTGCAAATTCTTGCTTCAGTTTGTCTAAGTCTTTGGTGGTTTTGTCTTTAAATTCATCAAATCCTTGAGACAACTTTTGAATTTCTCCTCGGATTCCTAATTCCATTTTATCAATCTTGTATGCAATCCAAATTCTGACTTCAATTTCTGACATGTCTGCCAGTTGTTTATGAATGGGAACTTCAATTACATCCACCATTTCTTTCCTTGGGGGGGTTGATCTATTCTGGTTATTCATGTTACCGGAGATTTTCCGCTGATTCCGCCCCATGGTTGTTTTACTCCCTTTGATTTTTCCCCTAGGGTTTTGTTGAGGGCCCCTTCAGAGTTGTAGTCTGAGAGACTGGGGCCCTTTCTGGTGTGGTGGGGCTGAGTGGTTCTGACTTATTGTCAGCTGGCTTCTGTTTGACCTCAGTGAAGCACTTACTCTGGGTTGAAGTCTCAGTTCTCTGAGTCAGCCCTACCTGGATGTTTTCAGGGTCTGTGAGTCACCTCAGGCAAATCCTATACTCAGGGGTGGCCTCCTCTGGTTGTCCAGGGAGGCAGGGGGTATCGCTTCAGCTGCCTATGGAACTGCCGCTCTGATGTGGGTCTCCCCCAGCCTCACTCCTGTGTCCCAGAGTCAGGACCGACCAGTCGCAGTTCAGGCACTGTCCACGGCCCGACAAATCCCTCAAGAATCTGGACTCCCAGGGGACAGGCCTCCAGATCCCAGAGTGAGGGTGGGGTTGGGTGCTGGGAACTCAGAGCCACTGGCAGCAAGCTCACTCAATTCCTCCCAATCTTTGGCTCTACCGCACCACTGCAGCCCAAGCCTCCAGGTTTCAGAGTGAGGGCGGGGTTGGGAGAGCAGCTGGAGCCCAGACTCAGCTCCACCCAGTTCCCTGCCCAGCCACATGGCAGGCGCTCAGGTCTCCAGAACATAAAGCGAGGGTGGGGGGAGCGTCAGGAGCTCAGAGCCAGCAGGGGCTCTGAGCTGCAGGTAGCCCAGTCAGCAGTGAGCAAATTTAGTTCTTCCCTGTCTCTCGCCCGGTTGTACCACTGCAGCTCAAGCCTTCAGGCTTCAGAGTGGGGGCGGGGTGGAGGGATGGTCTGGAGCCCAGAACCGCTGGGCAGTGAACAGATTCAGCTCTACCCAGTTCCCTGCCCAGCCACACGGCAGGTGCTCATGTCTCCAGAGCACAGAGCGAGGGCGGGGGGAGTGCCAGGAGCCCAGAGCCAGCAGGGGCTCCAAGCCGCAGGGAGCCCAGTCAGCAGCGAGCAAATTCAGTTCCTCCCTGTCTCTCGCCTGGTTGTACTGCTGCAGCTCAAGCCTTCAGGCTTCAGAGTTGGGGCGGGGTGGAGGGAGCGGCTGGAGCCCAGAACCTCCGGGCAGCGAAAAACAGACTCAGCTCCACCCAGCTCCTTGCCCAGTCACACGGCAGGCGCTCAGGTCTCCGGACCACAGAACGAGGGCGGGGGGAGCGCCAGGAGCTCAGAGCAGCAGGGAGCTCAGAGCAGCTGGTAGCGAGTTCTACTCAGTTATATGCCTGGTTGTATTGTTGCCCAAGGAGGGCTGCTGCACCTCGCCTCGGGGAAGCGCCGCCCTGGTGAGGGTCTCCCTCCGCTGAATGTCCTCACCTCTCTCTCATGCCCCAGAATCAGCGCTGACCAGCCGCAGCTCAGGGACTGTCCTCTCCCCTTTAGGAGTCACCCAAGAATCCGAACTCCTGGGGGACAGGCTTTCAGATCTCAGAGGGAGTAGAAGGAAGTGCTGCGTGCTCAGAGTTGCCGGCAAAGGATATTTACAGATTTATACAGTTTTATGCCTGGCAGGAGAACGCCTAGGCATCCTAGTAAGGGAGGTAGGTCCAGTTTATAGTAGGTCTCTCCCGTGAAGTGTAGTGGCATGGCCTTTGATTTCTGCCCTTTTGTTTGTGGGGCCTTTAAGCCGATCAGGTGGGGGAGGGGGACTCCCGTCCACTTGGTGATGGGTTTTGTACCTTTTGTTTGCTTCCTTGTGGTCGCAGCTCTCCTCAGTGTGGTTGATGTGCGTTCTTCAACTTTCTCGCTTGGTGTTGCTTGAATCCATCAGGTTACTTGCTAACTTTTTGTCCCCTAACTCTCCTTCAGGATGGGAGCCTCTGTGGAAAGCTGGCTTCAGTCTGCCATCTTCCCATCATCCCCCCCCATAAATACGTTCTTAGTGCCCAAAACAATGCCTGGTCCATGGTAATGCATGAGGAATATTTACTGAATAAAGAAAGAATGACTTTAATTAGTCTCCACTGATGGGTCTTTATTTATTATTTATTTTGTTTCTTTTGTTATTTAAACAATGCTTTAATGCACGTGTATCTTTGTATGTATCTGTGTATCTTTAAGTATATATGTGAAATTTTCCATAAAACTAATTTTCCGATGTAGAATTGATGCATATATGGAAATATGCATTTTCCATTTTGATAAATGAATAATCTACTAATTTATTTATCCCTGAATAATTTGATAAATTAAAAATTCAGCAAATCGATTTTTTCTTTGAACCTCAGTACCATTTATTTATTTTATTATTATTAAATCATAAACACATAGATCTTGTATACATTAATGCATTTATGGGGTACATTGTGCTTATTTCATATTAAATTAGGCATGCTTATTGATTTTTGTTCACATGTATGGGTGGATATGTAGTTTTAACAACTTGTAGAAGTTAAATCAAATGCAAACACCAGGGCAACCCTTACTCCGGGAAACCTGGTAAATGGCCCAAGTTTCTCATCAGAATTTTCTCCTAAAAGTCACACAATGCTATAGAAAGACAGACAGCTTTGCTTCCTACCAAGCAAATTCTGATTCCAAAAAATCAAATACTGATTCTTTACCAAGTAATCAGCACTTGGTAAAAAGTAATTTCTATTTGGGAAGGTACCTGTAGAACTTTTATAAAAAAGTTTTTTTCCCCAACAAAACAACTCACTTTCGGTGGCTTGGAATTAACATTGAAAATGTTTAATAAATCTCCATTTGCTCAAGAGCTATGTTTTCTTTGAATTATTCTCTTCCGGACTAAATAATGTTTTTTGTTTGTTTACTCAGGAAAAAACAAAAATGGTGGTGTAAACATAGAAAGAAAGGAAAATATCTTTTTAGATATGTCAACCATTTGAACAATAAGAAATTTAAATATCGATACTGAATTTACCTACCGAGGTAAAACAAAACGTTGAAACAAATAGAATAGTAAATTTGAAGAACTGCCCTAGGGTCATTATAAAATTAGTACCATAAGGCTACATGAATCTCTTTTACTGTTGGTACACCACTGCAAACTTCATGATGGCAATTTAGGAAAGGTCGGAGCCTAGTAGCTGTTGTGTGGTCATGAGGGTTGATGGAAAATCTTCTTTGCCCACCTGGATCTGATTCCGGTCTAGCACCTGTGTGCTGAAAAGGAAACTTTTAAGTGCACCCTCAATATTAGGAATCTGTGCAATTTCCGGAAAATTCTACTGGAGCAGGACTTTCTGCAAACCTCTGCTGACTTTAGAGACTCTGCTGAGAAACAAAGTTCTTAACTTCTTTTGTTGTTTCTTTTAAATATACACGTATAGTATAATAAGAGGTGACCTTTTCTTGTTTGTAATAGAAAACAGTTATATTCCCTCCCACCCCCACCGCCATGCCCCGGAACTTTCAAAGAGTTACAAGGACTCCAGGATATGTAGGTTAATATTTACTTATATTATGCTTATTTATTTTTTCCTAAGTGAAATAATACTATGTATTTTCCTAAAAAGCAGTACAAAACTCTCAAAGCACTTTCTAATGCTAAAATACTGTATTTTTTTCATGCTGTTCTCCAGGCAGACTGACAGTTTACTATTTTATCTAATTGACAAATGAGTAAAACTAAGGATTGAAGAGGATCAATTAGCTTGCCCTAAACCACAAAATGAATAATAACAACACTCTGTGACATTCTTGTTGCTTTGCAACATGCTTTCACTCATTACTTAATTATCAGTGTCAATCATTTTAGGTAGATATTTTAAAAAATATGTCTTTTATGTCCTCCTGTGAGGACTTGCTTTACTTTTCTAGATTTACCATTCTCCATCTTCCATCCCCCCTCGCTAAACTCAGCTACATCCACACTTAACATAGTGACTACTTGAGAATTTAGAGTCCTCACACCTCTGTTTTTCTGGCTTGGGATCCCTCCATTCCTGAATAGGTAATCATTACCTAATACTCTTTGTAGAATTGCATCTTCCTGTCCATTTCTCTTTCTTGCTTTCTTTTCTTCTTACTTCTGACATGTACTCAATTTTAAGGGCTGATTTGTTTATTTAGCATGGCAGAAGTTAAACTCCTTGAGGAAAGACATCTTTCTGCCTTTTTTTCCTCCTCCTTATCCTCCATGCCTTCAGTTTTGCATTAGCAGTTGTTGTTTAGTATGTGTTTTTGAATCTAAGGTTTGGACAGAGCTTCTGAGGTGTGTCTTTATTTAATAGCACTAACAGAAAGTAAACCTGAATACATCTCCATTTTACATTGAATCTCTTTTAACTTTTACATATAGCTTATAAAGTAATTGTCTTCTATGCTCATTTTGTATGTCCAAATGCTGAGGCTCAGAGAATTTATAAACTTACTAATGGTAACAGCAGCAGTGGTAGTGTGAGATTCAAACCGAGGTCTATCACATTCTAGAGCTTTCACTCTTTTCCATGATTACAACGTTTTGCCTCCCAGGAAGTATCCCACAAATATTTAACACATTTCATTTTCTGTTTGTTTTGGCTGAGAATTTCGTCTCTATGCTTTAGTGATCCAGGGTTCTTGTTAATTGCAATTAAGGAAGGACGGCAATATAAACCAGGATGCACCACCTTTTTATAAAACTTCAACTTATTTATTACATTTATTGATTTGCCTATTCCTCAGATTTGTTCCATAAAGGTATATGGTTGGAATTTACAACCACAGGGTCTCCACAGAGGTTAAGCTTACTGGTATGGGAATAAGAGAGGTAGAGGGGGGCAAAGCTCTTGAGGTACGGAATATGGTAGAAAAAACAGGAATGGACTGTGAAAGAGAAATTTTGCAATATTACCTAATCCTCACCACAGGAAGCTTTGGTGGGAGGAGTTGAAAAAGGGAAAGCGGTGGAACCAATAATTTCCTTTTTTCTTTTCTTTAAGTAAAATTACATTTGATAAGCACCTACCTTACATTGATTTTTTTTAACATCCAGCTGTAATTTGAAGGATATGAATTGTGACTTAAAAGAATGAAACTAAACCATACCCTTCCATTGTTCTAGCCAAAGGTATGTTTCACTCACTTATACAGATTATTGTATATTTAATTACATGTATTTTAATTAATTGTTCTAAATTGCTCTAATGGAAGAATAAAATCCCTCTCAACACAATGAAGACATACCAATATAACAGCCTCAAGGAGAACCATGAGGTTCTTGGAAAAATCCATTGACCAGCTCTTACTTAGTAAATAAGTGTTTACTTAACTCAGTCAGTTCACCAAAGATGTCTAAACAAAAAGAAGTTTGTTTTAATGTAATCTTACACTGTTAACCTGCATATTACCCTTTTCTCATCAGTAAGATCTAGCTTATTTTATACAATTTCAAATTATGGTTTAGAAACACAAAAATGGAAAGGGTCCAGAAACCAGCCTCGAATAGTGAGAAGTAGATGTCTATTTTAATGAGATATGAAGGAAAACATTAGAAGGGATTGTTCATTCTCATTGATTGCTTACCTTAATATTTGATCTTGGGATGGACCTAGCTTGGATACATAATGTGCAAGTTTTGAGCTATTGTGGATTAATAAGACGAGGTCAACCTCATGCCCCCCAGGACAGAGTACTTATCATTGTAACAATGACACACGGAGACCTGGACTTCAGAATATTTTTCTAGAATGAAACAGAAGTGCTTTAAAAGTTGATTGCCTTCAGACTGCATTTCTGATCTTTTCTCTTTGCTTCTTTATCAGCTACCTAATTTTGGATTCAAGCTTGCTTTTCTTTCTTTTCATCTTCCCAGGGTTTCATTTCCCAAACTTTCGATGTCCTTAACTTCTTCAGATCTCTCTTGTGGCATCAGCTTTAGCCATTATCTGTGATGTATTCCCCTATCAGCCTCAACACACTCGACTCCCCATCCTCAGTAAGAGGTCTTTTACATATTGTATTCTATCAACCACAGAGAAGACGGACACTTTGGTTTTGCAACCTAACTCTGTCTTGCATCCTTCTATGAGACTTTGACATGGGCCAGTCATTCAGAGTTAAGTGCCAATAGTCAATGTAAAACACATCTTAATAAAAACAGATACAGTACAATGTATAGCACTACCACATTCATTTGTCAATAATATTTTACAACTACCCTAGGTAAAGATAAACAAGTAGAATTGTGGGCAAAGTGATTTGCCCACAGAAGTTGCTGTAGGTAGGGTGTGGTAACTCTAGCCACTGCCTATGTGGTTCTTGTCTCTCACACTTAAAGTTAGTATTTTCCTTCTTTTTTTTTTTTTTTTTTTTTGCAGTTTTTGGCCAGGGCTGGGTTTGAACCCACCACCTCCGATATATGGGGCCGGCCCTCTACTCCTTTGAGCCACAGGCGCCACCCTCAAGTTAGTATTTTCTTTCTCTGATAACCTACTTTGAGGAAAAGTGCTGACATTGCTTCAAATTTGCATCCCCTCAGATCTGAAGCTTCAAGAGTATCAGGTTTTTGCCCTAGAATCATTTTCACAAGCCTTTATCACTTTTCCCCAGCATTGTAAAGAAAGTGAAATCATGCCTCAATTACTGAAAAGAAGGATTTTCTTTTGTTTTCACTCCCAGATTGTTACCTCTAAGCTGGAATACTGAATGCTGCTGCCACCAAAAGATTAATTTTTCATGCCTGACAATTTGGCAGATAATGTTATTTCTTTATAACAAGTAAAAATTGGTTGTTACGGGCTCAGACCTTCATCACCAGCCAGTCATTCTCTTGTGAAATGGGAGTATTGTGTGCTGGGAAGACCAGGAAACAGCCACACCAAGGCCTCTGTGGGTCCAACAAGGGGATCCACCATTTTCTATTCATTTCATTAGAGAATGACAGCTCTCTGATGAGGGCCAGAATCCAGTGACCTTCTTCCCCGATGCTATCAATCATGTGCACTGGAGTTAGGTGGCAATTCCATTCCACAGGCCTGGTGAGCCGTCTGCTAATGGATTTTGGCACCCTGTGTATCCACCAGAGTCACTGAACATGACAAAGCATCTGAACTGTGTGACTTCAAGGGAAAAATCTACCCATGTGAATACCCATGTTTTTCTTCCCTCAACTGCAAGGAGTTTGCTAATTTCCTAAGCATAAAGCAAGTTTAATTAAAGTCAGAGGAGCACGGGAGCGCCACAGTTGAACGCGTTTTTATGTGGCTCACATCGTTGGACCCAGGCAAAATATGAAATGTGATAATGTAAGTTTTGTTTGGTAAACAGTCTCACTCACAGCAGGCACTTCCCTCAGTCGCAAGGGGTACTTTAAGGTATTTATTGAATGGTGTGCCAGCTCTCCTTCCTCTTTGTAGTCCCGGCTCTTTCTGATGTATTAACAACTACATTCTGCTTCCAGGAAGCATAAGCCAGAAGCGAAACGACAGGGAAAGTGCCTCCGTACTTGACTTTGGCAGGACTCTGGGCTATGTCTGTTCCAGCAGCTCCTTCTCCCAGCTTGAGTAGAGAGGTGGTTCTGAGACTTGATTCAGGATTCCCATATAGGCTCTGGTGCCTGGGCAACAGCGTCCTCCTGTTTGCAAAGAAATCAGTTTTTGTTTTTGTTTTTTTAAACTTTCTAATAGTACTTATCCATTTGGAGACAGACTTTTTTTTTTTTTTCATTGCTGTTGTTTTGTTTTGTCTTTTTTTTTAAGGTTAGAACATCATAAAATGAATTTCTGCTTACTTTTACAGAATTACTTAGAAAATAGGTGTGAAAAGAGGACATGTAATAAGGGAAGTTTCCATCTATCAGTCTAGTTTATACTAAAAATTTTATACACTTGTACCATGAAATACATTTTCTATTTATATATGCGATCATATTTCTATGTGAATTCAGACATTTTATTAATAACTTATTTTTATTAATAACATTTTTCACTGGGTTTGGAAATGAGTAGATTTTGCGAATCTAAGTCATATTCAGAAACGTACTAACTCAGACATTGATGAATTAAATTTTCTTTTTTTTTTCTTTTTTTTGGCCGGGGCTGGGTTTGAACCCGCCACCTCTGGCATATGGACTGGTGCCCTACTCCTTGAGCCACAGGTGCCGCCCAATGAATTAAATTTTCAATAAATTGCTGAATGTTGGCTGTGTGCCAGTCTATTATTATAGATTATTGAGATTCAGGAGTTAAAAAAATCTCCTCTAGAGTTTATATTCTAATTGGGGGAGATAGACAATAAACAACATAAGCATTATGCAGGGAAATAAATGGGGTAATGTGACAGGTGCTGGGCACAATGGGTGCAATTTTAAATATGTTGAGCAAACAAATTCGTGTGAGGTAATATATTCTTAAAGCCTCAATAAGGTGAGGAAGAACAGAGTCATGGAGATATCTGGAGGAATTACTGTCCATGTAGACAGACACATACACTTGTGGCCCTGAGGAGGGACACACCAGCCAGGCTTGAACTCAGAAATCTGCGTAGAGCCCAGCGGGCCTGGATACAGCGAATGTTATGGGATGAATTGTGTACCTCCAAAAATTCATATGTTTATGTCTTGGTCTCCAATATTTCACAATGCCACTACATATGGAAATAAGGTTTTTAAAGAGGTAATTTAAAGTGTTGATTAAGTTAAAATGAGTTCATTGGGGAGAACCTCATTCCTATGTAACTACTACTTATATAAGCAAAGAAAATTTTGGTGTGCAGAGGAAAGACCATGTGAGGACATACAGAGAAAGTGGGCCATCTACAAGCCACGGAGAAAGTCTCAGAAGGGGCAAACCTTCTAACACCTTGGATATGGACTTGTAGCCCACAGAACTGTAAGAAAATGAATTTCTCTTGTTTAAACCACCCAGTCTCTGGGATTTTTTTATGGAAGGCCTAGGAAACTAGGAAAATCAATGAAGGATTATGCAGTAGAAAATGAGGTCCAAGAGCTGAGAGGGCAGGGATCAGACAGGCTGTGGGCTGTCACTATCAGGACTTTGGTTTTTACTCTGATTGAGATGAAGAGTCTCTGGGCGGATTTTTGATCATAAAATGCTTCTCAGTAGCTAATGCATTATAAATGGACCATATAGAGGACAGGAGTGGATGCAGAGAAACCATTTAGGAACCTCAGTGATATAATTGAGAGATGGCGGAATCTTGGATCAGAGGGTGGTAGGGAACGCAATAAGACGCAATCATATTCTGAATATATGTTGAAGGCAGAGCTGATAGGATTTGCTGGCAGACTGGATGAAGAGCATTGAGAGAAAAGAGTCTATCATTCAAGGGGGTCAATGACACACATTACGATGACACATGGCACAGAGGCAACACAGACCTTGTGGGAGATGATCTGACAAGCAGAGAATTAGCAGAGCACTTGCCCTCCTTTGAACTCACATAATTTCACAGCGCAGCACAGGCCAACCATAGCTGCCCTGCGTGTACTGAGCAGGAAGGGTCTGTCTTAGCCAACAGGCTGCACAGTTGTCTGAAACAGAGCTCTGAAAGAGAGAAGGGGCTTCAGCCCTGTAATTATTCTGATTGTGTCTCCCAGCCGTAAGATGTTAATTGTCAGGTAGAAAGATGGTCCTGATTCACACTTAGTCAATTCAATACTCTTTCTCAGAAATTAAAAGTTTCAAAAGGAAGTACAAATATATTGCTGTTGAAGCAGAATACAAGAAGGCCAGACCTGGAGGGGTGGTCCCTGAGCTTCCACTGATGGCTTTCTCCAAGCTGCCCTAGTTCTCATGCTTCTAGAAGCCAGTTCAGCTTTCCTTTGATTCTGGGAATCACCTCATTATCCTTCTAACTAGCAAGCTTTAATTCAAATAAGCCAGGGCTCATTTCTGATGTTTACAATCAAAGACCCCTGACTGATCCACTCAGAGCTGCACATTAGAATGTGGACTTTCTGGTCTCTGCCACAGTTAATTCCTAATAGCAACCTTAAATCTCGTTTTATCTCTGACTTAACCTTAAATGTAAGGAAGACACTATTCACTTGAAAGTACTCAAGAAACCTAGCTGCATAATTCATCCGGTCCTCCTTGGTATTCTCATTTTATCTTTGAGGACCTTTTGGCGGTCTATTAAAACGGTGAGCATGAATGAGTATGAGCTGAATTTTACCAAACACTCCTACGTGGATGGTATTAATAGTGCACTTTTGCTAATACAGCATCTTTAATAACTTTACTGTTGATTTTTAAACACATTAAAAATCCATCACAGAATTAATGTTTACGACACTGACAACAAGAATTTTTTTTGCAGTTTTTGGCTGGGGCTGGGTTTAAACCCGCCACCTCTGGCATATGGGGCCTGAGCCCTACTCCTTTGAGCCACAGGCACTGCCCGACAACAAGAAATATTTTATAAATGGGTCACGGTTCTTTTCCTACTTTCCTTTACTGCCAAATTCATAAAATGCATAGTGTGGCCTTTGCCTTATAAACACATTCTCTCTGGGTTTAGTTTGTTATTTACATGCTATTATTCTTTTAGGCTCACTTCAAATTACTGAAATTGCAACCATACATTTGAAAATAAACAAATTAGATAGCGCCTGTGGCTCAGTGGGTAGGGCACCAGCCCCATATACCGAAGGTGGCGGGTTCAAACCCGGCCTCGGCCAAACTGCAACAACAACAACAAAAATAGCTGGGTGTTGTGGCAGGCGCCTATAGTCCCAGCTACTCAGGAGGCTGAGGCAAGAGAATTGCCTAAGCCCACAAGTTGGAGGTTGCTGTGAGCTATGACGCTACAGCACTCTACTGAGGGCGATAAAGCGAGACTCTGTCTCTATAAAAAAAAAAAAAGAAAAGAAAAGAAACAAATTATTTTCCTTTGTGCTTTTTGACTTTATCAATCCCTCCATCCTGTAATTTTTTTTCCCTTGACTCCAATATATTATCATTCCAGCTTTCTGATCATAAACGTAGTTTCTCACTATTTATTGACATTCTGGACAATAAAAGTCTTCTGATCATTACTTCCATATGCAATAGTTTTCAATCTTCCATCTATATGCAGTTGGAGGGAAAGGCCTCTACTGCTGTAGGATGATCATCAACCAAGGGTAAGCATAAGACGCAGGGTAGGATAAACAAATTCTTCCAGACATTCACACAGATGATGGCATTTATTTTGTCCTAATCCCTGAGCTGATAACATTCAATTTCAGGAACTGAGAAGTGGGTTTCTGCTCCCTGATTCCTGCAAATGGGATTTTGATGAAGACTTATTTCCTCTAGAGAAGCAAGGTGACAAGAACGTATACCTATACATATATTACATTAGGGAAACAATTTATAGAGAAGGGAGGCATAGACTGGGGAGAAACTCTTTGAGACTTATCTAATATGTAATCGCAATGAGAGAGACATGCTTGCTTCAGAATAAATTTACAACAAAGAAAAAAAGATCAATCAGGGGAGCAAATATCTGTGAGTGGTTTGTTTTCGTTGTTTTATTTTGGGGGGCAAAGTCACGAGTTAGACCAAATTTCTTCATGTCCCTCCCCAAATCCTCCCAAAGGCAACTTTCTCAATCCCATTACCCTAGGTTTTAAATTATATTACAATTTGTTGTGGTTAAAAATAAGGAAGACAGAGGAAAAGATAGATATGGTAAGACCAGTACAGGTGTCAGTATGGTTTTGTGTGTATTTGAATTCAGTATTAACTTGCTTTATTTGACCAACTTCATGAAGTTTTAAGCTACATAGTATATAAGTTACATTTATAAAGAGAAATGCATCACGACTATTTCTTTTAAGCAAGTTTTATAGGCTTCTCGGTAAAGCCTGTAGATTAAATGTTCCCATTAATCTTGCTATCAGCTAAATACTCAAGAGAATTACCATAAAGCCAAATTTCAAAAGCTAAAACGTAAAAGAACAGGAAGTCGGTAGAGTAGACAACAATTAGGAAACAATAAGCCCTACTGCAGGCAGCAAATAATGAAATCTCCAACTAGAAACACGAGAAGGGTGGAAACCTCAACAGACGCAGAAGCCAGTGCCACTGAGTGCCTCTTTTACTGATCTGTCCTTCCTGACTCTGTGGTGATGAAATTCCCAGTCTCTGACCTAACGCCAAGCAACCTGAATCAGCATCCATCACTCATTTCGCCTGACAGATGCATTCTCCAAGCAGGTGTAAGCACTCAAATTAGACCACATCGAGCTCAGCACATTGAAATAAGAAAGTATCTCACTCCTACTGATCAATTATTTGCCACACGTCTCATACCTATCCTTCCCTTCAGCCCCAGCAGGTGCCCAAGATGCATCAGTTCTGTGTTTCCATCTGTCTTTCAAGACCTTGCCAACCCAGCGTAGTCTGGTTTCCTGTTGAGTCTCCACATAAATGGGTTAGCTGTCCCTTTTTACTATAATGAAAAGTGTGCTTGCATTTAGACTTAAGATATTCTATTTTTCTTTTTTTTTTTTTTTTTTTTTTTTTTGTGATTTTTGGCCGGGGCTGGGTTTGAACCCGCCACCTCCGGCATATGGGACCGGCACCCTACTCCTTGAGCCACAGGCACCGTCCAAGATATTCTATTTTTCATTGTAAGTTTTATTTTATTTTTAATTGACACATAATAATTCTACATACTGGTGGGTACAGTGTGGTGCTCTTATACATGTATACATTGTTTGAAGATCAAATGTATTATCTCAAACACCAATCATGTCTTTATGATGAGAACATTCAAAATTCTCTCCCCTAGCTATTTTGAAATACGCAATATATTATTATTAATTGAACTCAGCCTACTATGCAATAGAAAAGCAAAATTTTTTCTTCTATCTAATTGTAATTTTGGTAACTACTATTCTTCTCTCAAGTTTTGTGAGCTTAATTTTTAAAAATTACACATAATTGACATCATGTGATATTTGTCATGTGATTGGCTGATTTCGCTTAGTATAAGCTCCCGTGTTGTTGTCATTCTATTCAATGACAGAACAGTACTCCAGTGTGTGTGTGTATAGCACTTTATATACTCATATATATATGAGGCAGCATTTTATATACTCATATATATGTGAAGTAGCACTTTTTTTTAAACCAAAGTACCTGTTAGTAGATCAACTTAGGTTGACTTTAGATCTTGGCTATTGAGAGTTCTGTGATAAACATGGGAGTGCAGACATGTAGCACATCTTCTACATACTGACATCACCTCCTCTTCCTATGTAACAGTTAGTGGGGTTATTGAATCATACGATAGTTCTATTTTTTAATTTTTTGTTCACATCTCCATACTGTTGACCATCATAGATGAACTCATTTACAATACTACCAACGGTGTAAAAGAATTCCCCTTTCTGCTTAGTCTTGTCAGCATTTGTGATTTTGTTTTCTTTTTTTTATATTAGCCTCTCTAAATTAGGGTGAGATAATATCTGATTGTAGTTTTGATTTGCATTTCTCTGGGATTATTGATTTTGAGCATTTTTTCTTTATATATCTCTTAGCCATTTGCATATCTTCTTTTGAAAAATGTCTGTTCAGGTTTCTGCCCATTTTTAACGGAATTATTTGGGGTTGGGAGATTATTCTTTGCTATTTAGTTGTTTAAGCTTCTTAGGTATTCTGAATGCACCTTGTTAAATGCATAGTTTGAGAATATTTTCTCCCATTCTGTAGGACAGAGTCTTACTGGCATGCACTGTATTTTACAACTAAAAAAATTATAATAAGAATAAGCCAATTTATTATGTCTTAATATGTTGCAATCACCATAATATATTTTTACATAATAAGAGCATAATGCAAAAAAGAATTTTTATAGTATTCTACTTTTGAAAGAAATGAGGAGGGTGGTGGAGATAGTCCTTATGTGCTTCAATATGCTTCAGTATCTTCAAAAGAATACACAGGACCATGCCAACACAGGTCACCCCCACAGTGGCTGGAGGATGAGACAAGGAAGGATTTCATTGCAAATTCTTTAGAACCTTTTGGATTTTGAACCCTGTGAATGTATTGCCCCATACAAATTTTAGGAAAATGAAAGAAATGTTGGGTATAAGACGTGCATTTAGCTTATAAATTCTCCTTCTTAAGTCCAACGCCTTAATCACTCGGCCATCCCGGTACAGGCTAAATTCTCCTCCTTAATGTGTATATTCTAAAATAATTGATGCAATCAGCATTATTTTTACTAGGTATCTTTTTACCTTTAAAAAAAAATAAGGTTATGGTGGAGACTTCCTTTGAATGAGTTTTGGCTTGAGTTCAGGCATTCATTTTGCCCTTCGTACTCCCATCCTTGCTATTTTCGTTCCCTTACGATAGCTGCTTAGTTATTCTGCTATTATCTATCCTCTGGCCATGGTCAGTCAGCAGAACTGCAGGACAGTCTATATTTTATTAATAAAGGGGACCTGTCTATTGTCATGACCCTCCCTGTGAACAATCCTCTCTGTTCAGTAGGCTTGGAATTGACATGAATCTGAAAGAGGACCTTTGTCACTTAACTTCTTACAGGATTTATGCAGGTTGGAAGAGATGCTATGGGAACCGATCCTTCCAAGGGCTCCTTTTCCCTCTAGTATCATGTCAGTAACACAGAAAAAGAGCTGAAGCTCAGGGACACTGATTCTATGAAAAGAAAGAACAGGCCAGCAATCAGTTTCTCTGAATGCTTATAAAAAATTCTCCATTTCTCTGTTTAATAATGTCATATTATTTTAGTCAGGAATTGTACATGCAAATCATTCTGTTTTAAGATAACAGAAATTGTTCCAGATCAAATGCATGCTGTGAAATAATGAGAGTTTCTAAAACGGAATTAACATAATAAGACTTCAATAACTTCAGATGTGTTGGACTGGTCAAAATAGAATGAAAAAGTAAGAAATGCCATAATAATCTAAATTGGGAGAGGAGTTTAGTAGTTCCATTAAGAGTATGGATTTTGGGTGAGTTAGGTCTGGTTTCAAATCTACTTTATTTCATTTACTAGGTGTCTGATTTTGGTAACATTGTATAAAGACATAAGCAGACAGGTGTAAACACATAATATGCTTATTTGTTTTATGCAACAAGACCTATTGGGTTAGATAGTCTAGTATTATCAAGAAATGAAATTTCTTTCTTGTTTGTTCTTCTATCCTTATTATATGGCTGTTATATTTTCATAATTACAAGATAGCTGCTGGACCTCCAGACATTACATCCATATTTTGGAAAGGAATAAAAGGAATGGTGAAGGGTAGAGGGCAAAGACTGAGGTGAACATGATAGTCCACATCTTTATATATTTTATTTTTCTTTTAAGCTTTAACCTAAGCTCCTGTGAGTAACTTTTGCCAACATTTTCTTCTTCTTTTTTTATTTATTTTTATTAAATCATAGCTGTGTACATTAGTATGATCATAGGGCACCATACACTTGGTTCATAGATCATTTGACACATTTCATCACACTAGTTAACATAGCTTTCGTAGCATTTTCTTAGTTAGCGGAGGGAGGGGGATTAATGGGATTACACCTGCGGTGCATCTTTTGCCAACATTTTCCTGGATAGAACTGATTGACATGGTCACGTCTACTGGCAAGGACAGTGAATTGAGGAAAGGTAATTTTTTTTCTGCACATAATGCCTTATTTAACAAATTAGTGTTCTGTTTCTAATAAAGAAAGAGAGAATAGATATTAGCAGAGTCTACCACACCATTTCCCTTTCAAAGTTCAGTTTTCAGGTACTAGATGTAGATAAAGATGCTAAATGGAATTGACAGAATTCAATGGGATATTGCAGATAAAGTATACATGAGTTGCTAGTAATACTCTGTAACGCTGGATATTGGTATTAGTATTTGAAATTCAAAATCAGTGCAAATTCATGACTGAAGTGTGGCAAACAAATCCTGAATTATCATGAAGGATTCAGGACCTGCATTATCATGAAGGATTCAGGACACCCTTTGTTTATATGGTAACACATTTCCTGTGTGAGGCTAGCCTCTAGAAAGCACACTTTCCTTAAAGCTAAGTCTAAAGTCTTATCCTGGCAGTTGATCCTTCTTTATCACCAAAAAGCAAACTCTGTGTGTGTGTGTAGACTCTACCGAATAAGGAGACCCAAGATTAGAACGTTTTCTTCATACTTATTAAATATATATATATATATATATATATATATATAGCCACGGAGTAAAAACCCAACAGCCAAGACGATGGCTTTCTAAATAAACTATATGTGAAACCATCTACCAAAGCCTTCTCTTTCCCCCAAAGGACAGTTGGAAAAAGAAGAGATCCATTTTAATTAAAGTAGTCATTTTAAAAAAATTATTTGAAAAAGGTAAATAATAAGGAGTAATAGATCTTTTTCAGGCTGTTTTAAAGTTTGTTTGTTCCCAGATGACAGGGAATGTACCTGTGGATCTCGTAGCTTCCCTTCTTAGTACAGTTGCATGAGTTTCGTGGAAATAAGGGCTTTGTCTTCTTCAGCTTTGTCTCTTTAACATCAACATCCATTCCTGATGCACAGGAAGCTTTTCATAAATATTTACACATAAAAGTGAGAAGGTAGAAGGAAGAGAGAAGCTACCATTGACTGAGTTGTCTGTTACGCACCTGACAAAGCACTTTCTTTTACGTGATGAATAGAAGTCAAACCGTGAACAGATAAATGGGAAATGCTTGCTCAGTAAACCATGGAAGTGGCAACAGTGGCCAGGGACAATACTATTTCCTCCACCACAACCTTCATGCCAGCTCACCTCTGTCTTCCTTTACACAGGCTCCAAGGATTTAATTGTTCTGTAATTGAAAGTCATCATCACCTTCTCATTTTCTACTTTGTTTATTTCTCTAAAACCTAAACTTCACTGTTGCCCCAACAAGCCTAAGTGTCCTAAGTGCTTAAGGGATATTATTAAAGCCTAATACAGAAAGTATTTTTGATAGAACACATAATTTTTTTTTTTTGTAGAGACAGAGTCTCACTTTACTGCCTTCGGTAGAGTGCCATGATGTCATAGGACTCACAGCAACCTCTAGCTCTTGGGCTTCCGTGATTCTCCTGCCTCAGCCTCCCCAGCAGCTGGGACTACAGGCGCCTGCCACAATGCCCGGCTATTTTTTGGTTGCAGTTCAGCCGGGGCTGGGTTTGAACCCGCCACCCTCAGTATATGGGGCCAGCGCCCTACTCACTGAGCCACAGGCGCCACCCAGAACGCATAATTTTTTTAACAGCTAAAGTGTATTCAGTGTTATAATGTATCAAGCACAGTGCTAGGTGCTTTATAGGCATCATCTCCTTGCGTCTGTACAGCAATGCTCTGAGTTTTTACAGTGTTTCATTCTATAATAACAACACCTGTTATTATATAATAACATAATAGAGCCTGAGTCAACTCTTCTTTAACACAGAAAACAGCCTATACAATCTTTCCTCCTTTCGGCCCCAATTTCCTTTTTTATACCACTTTTCTTCCAAAGAGTAACTTACCACTTCTCTTTTCACTTTATATAAACTCTGGGTCATTCTTTCTCATTGACTGATAAGTTTAGCACATAGTTCATTATTTTTCTTCTCTGCTTAAAATCTGTGATTTCAACATCTGCTGGAATTACCTTTTCTTTCATATGGGTACGTAAAGCCTTTCACTTTCATGACCTTTTCACATCCAGTGATTTTTTTTTTTATTCTATTTCATTCTTATAACCCTTGACTTTTACAGTTGCCATTAATTGTATCACTTACAAAATGTCAAATTCAAGTATTATCATTCTGGCAGCCTTTTATTCTTTTGTATTCTTTAGCAATGAGTAGGCTTGCATATAACAATAACAAAACAAAAAAGCAAACTAGCAAATTAAAGTTTGAATTATACCTGGTAGAAGTGCTCATGTAAAACAAGTTCAAACAAGTTCAAGTTTAACCACTGGTTAAATAGCTTCCAGGAAGAATCAACCTCACAAGTTCCTACCACTTTGTTCCTCTGTTATCGTTAATGTGAGTTTTCCACTTTATGCTCCAGGATAGTTGCTTATGCTTCAGCCATTGTATCATCAAGGAAGGTTCTTAAAAGCTGCACATGATACTTTTACTCACTTCCTATTAGCTATAATTTACAAACCTAGCAACAGTGCAACTTCTTTGTTGTGTTGGCTATGCACTGTGCTAACTTTTTGATTTGTTTTAAATTTGAAATAAGTTTGGGGAAATGAGTAGATACTAGAAAACAGCATTTTCTACTACTCTTCCTGGTCATATACTCTAGATGTCCTTCATAGCATTCTTTGAATGCAATAGATCTCTAAATTCATTGACACTTACACAAAGTTTCTCCCATTCACAACTGGACAAGGACTACTCCTCACCCCACCCCCCATTTTCCAGGCCTAAGCAAACACACTTTTTCTTTTCTTTTTTTTTTTTTTTTTTGTAGAGACAGAGTCTCACTGTACCGCCCTCGGTAGAGGGCCGTGACGTCACACGGCTCACAGCAACCTCTAACTTTTTTTGGGCTTACGATTCTCTTGCCTCAGCCTCCCGAGCAGCTGGGACTACAGGTGCCCGCCACAACGCCCTGCTATTTTTCTGTTGCAGTTTGGCCGGGGCTGGGTTTGAACCCACCACCCTCGGCATATGGGATCGGCGCTGCCCACAAACACACTTTTTCTCTTCAAGTTGTACTCTCTGAATACAAGTAAGACAGTAGAAAAACAGTTTTTCCAGGATTTCATGTAAGCTAGGCTACTTCTGAAGTAGATTTCCTACCACTTTTTCCCCCAGAGTTAAAAGAACTGCATTCATTTGTTAATACCCTCATTCAGTTGCTAATCAATATTGAAGTCTGCCAAGTCCTCACCAAGTTTAATTCCCAAAACAGTATAAAGAATGTACTCAGCCCTACTATGAAACTAATTTATGGCTTTCACATGAAAGCTATAACCCAGTTATAACCCAAGAATAGGAGGAAGGGAGAAAGGGAGGGAAGGGAGGGGGGAGGTGGCTGGAGGGAGGGTGATTGGTGGGATTACACCTGCAGTGCATCTTACAAGAGTATATGTGAAAGTTAGTAAATGTAGAATGTAAATGTCTGAACACAATAACTAAGAAAATGCCAGGAAGGCTATGTTAACCAGTGTGATGAAAATGTGTCAAACGGTCTGTAAAACCAGTGTATGGTGCCCCATGATTGCATTAATGTACACAGCTATGATTTAATAAAATAAAATAATTTTTTCTTAAAAAAAAAGAAAACAACAGTATAAAGCCCCTAAATGAAAGATTTAGGATTTCCCACTTGGGTCTTCCCCCCTCTTCCAGAAGTTCTGGTGCCTTTCCTTTCTTCTCTCACTTTTTATCTAATAAATCTTGTCTTATCACTGATCTTTGTGGTCTCTGGGTTCATTCTTTAATCCTCCAAGGACCTACTGCAGAAAGAAATTCTGGAAACAACACTACTGTTTTCATTATCCATTATTTTCCTCATACCTTGATTTTCCTATATAGCCCAGATAAAGTCAATAGTCCATGATTACATTCACTAATATCTTAATTTCCTTGTCTTTTCCCTATCATTCTCACTTAACTATGCATTAAATCAAGTTAACTTTCTGCTCAAGTATCTAAACAGCTATTCTTTTCTGAAGAAAAACATATCTGTGCTTTTTGCTATAGTTTTTAAATCATGACTGCATTCTTGAGAATTACAACATATATGTTAGTTATATTCTGTCTCTTTACTCCTAGAATACAGAGGGTGCAAAAGTTGTATGTACATTTTAAGAAAGGAAAAGAAGGTATTAAAATTGTAATACTCAAGTCATGTTTGACTTCTGCATTTACAAGAGGTGCTCAAATGTGAGTTGTATTCATCTTTTTTATCAGTATATATTGAGTATTACAATTTCAATATACTTTTTCCTTTTTTCTTAATATATGCAATACATTTTTTGTCAGTCTGTGTACATGCTTTATAAGATCATAAACCATGTATGTGTTGGTCTCAGATAAATTTTCAGAACCTCCAATGTTGTCTGGCATATACTTATTACTCAATATATATTTATTGAATTAGTTAATCAATGAATGGATTTCAGCGCCTAAAGAACCAGGCAATAATAGCTGCTGAATGACCATAATAAGAGTAAGCTATTTTTCTCCATTACTAAGGCAAAAACTATTTTTGTAAAGTATATTCTTTTTTTTTTCTTTTTTATTAAATCATAGCTGTGTACATTGATATGATCATGGGGAATCATTCACTAGCTTCACAGACCGTTTACCAAGTTTCACATATACCCTCTTGATCTTCTATGTCTTCTAAACTTTTCATTCTTTATTTCTTTCCAGGCTTTGGAGCAAAACAAAAAATTAATTATTTCTTTTTCCCCTAAGTTAAAGATCTGAATCTATCCGCCTAAAATCCATTTCATTATGCTATTGATAAATTACATTAGAATTTCCCTAGTGGACCTAAGTAAAATTAACTGAGTGAATTTTATATCTCTCACACACACAACAACAACAGTAACAACAACAACAACAAAAAAAAAAAATTGGACTTGAACATTTCATATGAATGAAATCAAAATTGCTAATATAATAAGATGATAACACTAGAATATCAAAACCTTCTCTACCAGACTTAATGTATCTATATCCTTCTGTTGCTCTCAGGGAATATTTACTTTCCTGAAGTCTTAAGATCTGTTGCACTCTAAGTAATTTTCCAATCTGTTTATCATTTGGCAAATAAATTAAAATTGGGTTAGATATGCTTTCGGTAAAGCAACAGGGATTTCTATAATTCTATTTATTGGCTTCCAGAATTCAAAATTCTTCTTCAGTCTCTCTTTTACTTCTAGCCCATTTTTTCCAGCACCTCATACCTACCTTTAAGAAATATGTGATGATTAGCCTCTTTGTATTGGCCAGGGCCATGGCAGGTTATAATGCAAAAAGTACCCTACCATTTCAGCTTAACACAACAAAGTGTCTTTTTTTCTCTCTCTCTCTGTCTCTCTTTTGTTCTGCCATGCAAAATCCACTACAAATCAAGACAACTATCTAGGAAAATGTCTACCATGTAGCAACTCAACAATCCAGATTTCTTCAACTCCATAATTTTATTATTTCAACAACAGTTCCCTTAGGTTGATGAGGTAGGGAAGAGATTACCAAAGAGCCATGCCCTAAATGTTCTATGCTTTGTCTTGGAATTGATGTACACCATTTCTCCCCAGAGCTCATTGACCTTAACCAAGCACATGGCTCCATCTAGCTGCAAGGAAATTAGAAAAATGAGCTTGCTGTGTGACCAGAAGGTGAATAAAACTGCATATGGTTGAGCCCTACAATTTCCTACTGTATCCTCCCAATCCCTTCTTCTCTTACTGCTGTAAGCCTGTTCTAGCTCAGGTCTAACTAAGCAATTAAATTTTTACCTTGCACCTTCACTTTCCTACTGCCAAGACCTGTGTGAGACCCGGCCATGAGGCTGCAAGACTAACGAAGAGGGCAGGGACTTCTCTGTTTTATTCATCAGTGTGTTCTTAATATTTAGCACCATCCATACCCAAATTATAATCGTCTCTCAGTAAATATTGCTTAAATTAGTTAATTAAGAGATGTGTTTGACATTGTCTAACTGCCGCACCCACGGCACCACAGCCGTAGTGAGGCGGCGCTGTCCGCGTTCTAGAACGACGGGAAGGTGGATTGTGCTCCATGGAGCTTTGCCCCCAGCGCCCCCAGTATGCACAGCATCAGAAATGTTGCCTAGCATGCTCAGTTACCCGCTTAAGTTTAAAGATTGTGGCATCTAGTAGAAATATGTTCATGTGATTGTTGTTCTGTGTGAGAAGTCTGTTTGTACTGATAAATGAGCAATATATACTTTGTCACGAATGAACACAATGCGCTATTGATCCAGATATAGTACAACTTTACATAACCTCCCACAATAAGGTTTTGTTCAAAACATCTTACTTCACCAATTTTTCATAATTAATAGAAATCAATAGAGTAGTTTAATGTTTAACAAGCATTCAATTATGAATCAAAGTATAGTTACTAATAGAAATAAAAACATATAGAAAATATATAGAAATAGTCAAACATTATACATAAGGAATATGTCAAGCTATTTTTAAAAGATTACGGGAAGCTAAGAAAAGTTGCAAACATTGACATTCTTAAGATAAAAAGAAGTAAGCAGGTTTCACTGATAACCACCACCCTCCAAAGAGTGGCCTTGAAAGCATGTAATGCATGATAAACCGCATAACCGCATATCTGAGCACAAAGATAACGTGCAAGCGTAAACAAAATAAAAAGTGCATTGTTTAAACCCTGTAAAGAAAATGTATAAATACCAACATGTGCTCTCAGTAAAATTGCAGCTGCATACTCCAACCTGTAGTGTGTCAGACTGTCATTCCTGCGCCGACCTCTCAACCTTCCTCGCTCCTTCTCCCTGCTCTCCCTCGGACTGAAGCCCACCGACTGGGTGGTCCGTGGCATCTAACAGACCTAGATTCATCTATTTGTTAAATAATTAAACATACTTTGATTGCTGATGAAGCACTCTATCTATTGATGCTACAGAATAGGTGAAAGAAGAGCACAGGTTGTGATACACATAAAAGAAATATGATCTGATACTTTCTTCTTACAGGATTTCTTTTTATTGGCGGCGGACATAGATAATGGCATGCATCTCTGATTCGACCTATATTAACTTTGCAATTTCTACTTTTATTAGTTACAGGGGAATTATTATTATTTATAGGTGAATCTATCCACCTAAAATCCATTTCCTATATTAACTTTGCAAATTCTACTTCCAAAGGGTCTGAGAACACTGACTATTGATGTACAAAAGTTTGGCGTGCTCCAGAAAGGAATTAGTGGGCTCAAGAAGGCAGTCTTGAGTCAACACTGTACATTTCATCTCCGTGTTTGAACTTCTTGCCTGTGTTCCACCTCTAGCCTCTGGTCCCAAGAGCATCTTCAGTTACCTCAAGGTGTTTTGAATTCCAAAAAAAAAAATTTCAACACAAAATTAAATTTAATTCTTTTTAACTTGGCAAAAAATAAATAAATGGTGTTGCAAAATTGAACAATAGGATATCACATCTATAAAAGAACAGTGGGAAGAATTAGTATTCTTGATAGTATGTCTCCAGTTGATTACAATGTCCATGTATTTGGAAGGCAGACTCCTGGATAACCATCTTGATGTCTCTGGGTCACCATTTGTAAGCATCTAAAAGGGAAAATCTTGACATGAATGTTGAAATAAGAACAGAGAAATGTCAGAGATCCAAAGGGATAAATGAGAAATAAGGTATCTGTGGAGAATGTTTTTTATTTATAAAAAGTGTTTTTACAAGGAGACATACACATGTAAAAGAACATATAATAATTCATACATGCTACGCCAATAGAAAATTGTCTGCTTTCCTTCAACTTACACATATAATTATTTAATTTTAATTTCATTTTTAAAAATATTCAGGGTTTCCATAGTCTTAACAAATCTTTCTGACATACCATAATCAAAATAAGCTGAATGCAACTTAATGCATCCTCCTAATGCAAATTATATTTCGTATTTTGCTTTTACTCACTTTAACCTCCCCTGTGAAGTAAGTATTGCAAAGTCAAAGTGAACATGCAGTAATCCGCTGTTTAATATCCCAAATTTAAGTCACTAAAGTGTTCTGGAAGGAAAAGATACATAAGTGGAAAAAAATCAATAAGACGATCTCACTTCATATGGCAGATTCCTATCATTCTGCTTAAAATGGGAACTTCTGAGAGTTTGAGAAGCCACCCTGTCACCCCACATCTGTCAGAGCTCAACAAGTTTTCCAGCTCCCTGACCCCATACACATCTGGTGGGGGGAAAAATCACAATATTCACTGATTCTATAAATTCTTATTAGTCTATTAACCAAAAAGTCAATCTTTAGATAGAGATATTCTTCTTAAAGTTTATTTTCCGGGAAGATGGCAGACTGAAGCCAGCTTTCCACAGAGGCTCCTGTCCTGAAGGAGAGTTAGGGGATGAAAAGTTAGCAAGTAACCTGATGGATTCGAGCAACACCAAGTGAGAAAGTTGAAGAACGCACATCAACCCCGCTGAGGAGAGCTGCGACCACAAAGAAGCAAACAAAAGGTACAAAACCATCACCAAGTGGACGGGAGTCTCCCCTCCCCCACCTGATCAGCTTAAGGGACCCACAAACAAAAGGGCAGAAATCAAAGGCCATCCCACTATACTTCACGGGAGAGACCTACTACAAACTGGACCTACCTCCCTTACTAGGATGCGTAGGCATTCTCCTGCCAGGCATAAAACTGTATAAATCTGTAAATATCCTTTGCCGGCAACTCTGAGCACCCAGCACTTCCCTCCACTCCCTCTGAGGTCTGAAAGCTTGTCCCCCAGGAGTTTGGATTCTTGGGTGACTCCTAAAGGGGAGAGGACAGTCCCAAGCTGTGGCTGGTCAGCGCTGATTCTGGGGCACGGGAGAGAGGTGAGGACAGTCAGCGGAGGGAGACCCTAACCAGGGCGGCGCTTCCCCGAGGCGAGGTGCAGCAGCCCTCCTTGGGCAACAATACAACCAGGGAAATAATTGAGTCGAACTCGCTACCAGCTGCTCTGAGCTCCCTGCTGCTCTGAGCTCCTGGCGTCCCCCCGCCCTCGTTCTGTGGTCCGGAGACCTAAGCACCTGCCGTGTGACCGGGCAGGGAGCCGGGTGGAGCTGAGTCTGTTTTTTGCTGCCCTGTGGTTCTGGGCTCCAGCCGCTCCCTCCACTCTGCCCCAACTCTGAAGCCTGAAGGCTTGAGCACCACTGTTGTGGTGGTACAACCGGGCGAGAGACAGGGAGGAACTGAATTTGCTAGCTGGCTACTGGGCTCCCTGAGTCTCGGAGCCCCTGCTAGCTCTGGGCTCCTGGCGCTCCCCCCAACCTCGCTCTGTGCTCTGGAGACCTGAGTGCCAGCCGTGTGGCCGGGCAGAGAACTGGGTGGAGCTGAGTCTGTTTGCTGCGTGGCGGTTCTGGGCTCCAGCTGCTCCCCCCACCCCGCCCTCACTCTGAAGCCTGGAGGCTTGGGCTGCCGCCGTGCAGTGGAGCCAAAGATTGGGAGGAATTGAGTGAGCTTGCTGCTGGTAGCTCTGAGCTCCCAGCACCCCACCCTACCCTCACTCTGGGATCTGGAGGCCTGTCCCTGGGAGTCCAGATTCTTGAGGGATTTTTCGGGGCGTGGACAGTGCCCGAACTGTGGCTGCTCGGTCCTGACTCTGGGACACAGGAGTGAGGCTGGGGGAGACCCACATCAGAGCAGCAGTTCCCTGAGGCGGCTGAAGCCATACCCCCTGCCTCCCTGGGCAACCAGAGGAGGCCACCCCTGAGTATAGGATTTGCCTGAGGTGACTCACAGACCCTGAAACATCCAGGGTAGGGCTGACTCAGAGAACTGAGAGTTCAACCCAGAGTAAGTGCTTCACTGAGGTCAAACAGAAGCCAGCTGACAATAAGTCAGAACCACTCAGCCCCACCACACCAGACAGGGCCCCAGTCTCTCAGGCTACAACACTGTACGGGCCCTCAACAAAACCCTAGGGGAAAAATCAAAGGGAGTAAAACAACCATGGGCGGAATCAGCAGAAAATCTCCGGTAACATGAATAACCAGAATAGATCAACCCCCCACCCCAAGGAAAGAAATGGCAGATGTAATTGAAGATCCCATTCATAAACAACAGGCAGACATGTCAGAAATCGAATTCAGAATTTGGATTGCAGACAAGATTGATAAAATGGAATTAGGAATCCGAGGAGAAATTCAAAAGTTGTCTCAAGAATTTAACGAATTTAAAGACAAAACCACCAAAGACTTAGACACACTGAAGCAAGAATTTGCAGCCCTTAAAGATATGAAAAATACAGTAGAATCCCTCAGCAACAGAATGGACCAAGCAGAAGAAAGGATTTCTGACATCGAAGATAAGGCCTTCGAATGCTCCCAAACTCTCAAAGAGGAAGAGAAATGGAGAGCAAAAACGGATCTTTCTCTTAGAGAGTTCTGGGATAATTCGAAGAAGGCAAATATACGAATAATAGGAGTTCCGGAAAATGATGAAGTGGCATCGATGGGCACAGAGGCCCTTCTGCATGAAATTATGAAAGAGAATTTTCCAGACATGCCTAGAGATCCTGAAATTCAGATAGCAGACAGTTTCAGAACTCCAGCACGATTCAACCCCAATAAGTCATCCCCCAGACATATCATAATTAGCTCCACTAAAGTCAACATGAAGGAGAAAATTCTCAAGGTTATCAGGCAAAAGAAAGCCATTACCTACAAAGGTAAGAACAGTAGAATGACTGCAGATCTCTCTGCTGAAACTTTTCAAGCCAGAACAGGGTGGTCATCGACTTTTAATCTCCTAAAGCAAAATAACTTTCAACCCTGGATCTTGTACCCAGCTAAACTGAGTTTCATCTATGATGGAGAAATTAAATACTTTAACGACATTCATATGTTGAAGAAATTTGCCACAACCAAACCAGCTCTTCAAGGCATTCTCAGACCTATCCTCCGTAATGACCAACGCAATCCTCTACTACAAACGTAAACTCACTCAGAAACTCCTGATCAAACTCCAACTTCTACAATGGTGAAAAGTTTAAAATTCTCCACTGGACTTTTGAAAAACTCGATACCCAAAATTTTACCAAACTTATCAATAATCTCCACTAATGTGAATGGCTTAAACTGTCCTCTAAAGAGACATAGTTTAGCTGACTGGATACAAAAACTCAGACCAGATATCTCTTGCTTACAAGAGTCACATCTTAACTTAAAAGACAAATACAGACTCAGGGTGAAAGGATGGTCATCCATATTTCAGGCAAATGGTAACCAGAAAAAAGCAAGTGTTGCAATTTTATTTGCAGACACAATAGGCTTTAAACCAACAAAAGTAAGGAAGGACAAGAATGGTCACTTCATATTTGTTAAGGGTAATACTCAATATGATGAGATTTCAATTATTAATATCTATGCACCCAATCAGAATGCACCTCAATTCATAAGAGAAACTCTAACAGACATGAGCAACTTGATTTCCTCCAGCTCCATAATAGTCGGAGATTTTAACACTCCTTTGGCAGTGAGGGATCGATCCTCCAACAAAAAGCTGAGTAAAGCAATTTTAGATTTAAATCTAACCATCCAGCATTTAGATCTAGCAGACATCTACAGAACATTTCATCCTAACAAAACTGAATACACATACTTCTCATCAGCCCACGGAACTTACTCCAAAATCGATCACATCTCAGGTCACAAATCTAACCTCACTAAATTTAAAGGAATAGAAGTTATTCCATGCATCTTCTCGAACCATCATGGAATAAAACTTGAGCTGAGTAACAACAGGAATCTACATACTCATACAAAAACATGGAAGTTAAATAACCTCATGCTGAACGATAGCTGGGTCAGAGATCAAGAAGGAAATTGCCAAATTTTTGGAACAAAACGACAATGAAGACATGAACTATCAGAACCTCTGGGACACCGCAAAGGCAGTTCTAAGAGGGAAATTTATAGCGCTGCAAGCCTTCCTCAGGAGAATGGAAAGAGAGGAAGTTAGCAACTTAATGGGACATCTCAAGCAACTGGAATAGGAAGAACACTCCAAACCCAAATCCAGTAGAAGAAAAGAAATAACCAATATCAGAGCAGAACTAAATGAAATTGAAAACAAAAGAACAATACAACAGATCAATAAATCAAAAAGCTGGTTTTTTGAAAAGGTCAACAAAATAGATAAACCGTTGGCCAACCTAATCAGGAAAAAAAGAGTTAAATCTCTAATCTCATCAATCAGAAATGACAAAGAGAAAATAACAACAGACTCCTTGGAAATCCAAAAAATCCTTAATGAATATTACAAGAAACTTTACTCTCAGAAATATGAAAATCTGAAGGAAATGGACCGATACTTGGAAGCTCGTCACCTTCCAAGACTTAACCAGAATCAAGTGGAAATGTTGAACAGGCCCATTTCAAATTCGGAAGTAACATCAACCATACAAAACCTCCCCAAAAAGAAAAGTCGGGGACCAGATGGTTTCACGTCAGAATTCTACCAAACCTTTAAAGAGGAATTAGTACCTATATTACTCAAACTGTTCCAAAATGTAGAAAAAGAAGGAAGACTCCCCAACACGTTCTTTGAAGCAAACATCACCCTGATCCCCAAACCAGGAAAAGACCCAACAAAAAAAGAAAATTATTGACCAATATCACTAATGAATATAGATGCAAAAATATTCAACAAGATCCTAACAAACAGAATCCAGCAACATATCAAACAAATCATACATCATGATCAAGTTGGCTTTATCCCAGGGTCTCAAGGCTGGTTCAATATACATAAATCAATAAATGTAATTCAGCACAGAAACAAAGTAAAAAACAAAGATCATATGATCCTCTCAATCGATGCAGAAAAAGCTTTTGATAACATCCAACATCCCTTCATGATCAGAACACTTAAGAAACTTGGTATAGAAGGGACATTTCTTAAACTGATAGAGGCAATCTACAGCAAACCGACAGCCAATATCATATTGAATGGAGTTAAATTGGAATCATTTCCACTTAGATCAGGAACCAGACAAGGCTGGCCATTGTCTCCATTGCTTTTTAACATTGTAATGGAAGTTTTAGCCACCGCAATTAGGGAAGAAAAGGCGATCAAGGGCATCCACATAGGGTCAGAAGAGATCAAACTTTTGCTCTTCGCAGATGATATGATATTATATCTGGAAAACACTAGGGAAACTCTACTACAAAACTCTTAGAAGTGATCAAGGAATACAGCAACGTCTCAGGTTACATAATCAACATTCATAAATCAGTAGCCTTTATATATACCAACAATAGTCAAGCTGAAAAAACAATTAAGGACTCTATCCCATTTACAGTAATGCCAAAGAGGATGAAATATTTGGGAGTTTATCTAACAAAGGATGTGAAAGATCTATATAAAGAGAACTATGAAACTCTAAGAAAAGAGATAGCCAAGAATGTTAATAAATGGAAAAACATAACATGCTCATGGCTGGGAAGAATCAACATTGTTAAAATGTCCATACTACCCAAAGCAGTATATACCTTCAACGCAATCCCTATTAAAGTTCCACTGTCATACTTTAAAGATCTTGAAAAAACAATACTTCGTTTTATATGGAATCAGAAAAAACCTCGAATAGCCAAGACATTACTCAAAAATAAAAACAAAGGAGGAGGAATTACGCTACCAGACCTCAGACTATACTACAAATCGATAGTGATCAAAACAGCATGGTATTGGCACAAAAACAGAGAAGTAGATGTCTGGAACAGAATAGAGAACCAAGAGATGAACCCAGCTACTTACCATTATTTAATCTTTGACAAGCCAATTAAAAACATCCAGTGGGGAAAAGATTCCCTATTTAACAAATGGTGCTGGGTGAACTGGCTGGCAACCTATAGAAGACTGAAACTGGATCCACACCTTTCACCACTAACCAAGATAGACTCTTACTGGATTAAAGACCTAAACTTAAGACATGAAACTATAAAAATACTAGAAGAGAGTGCAGGGAAAACCCTTGAAGAAATTGGGTTGGGTGAGTTTTTTATGAGAAGGACCCCCCGGGCGATTGAAGCAGCTTCAAAAATACACTTTTTGGACTTGATCAAACTAAAAAGCTTCTGCACAGCCAAGAAGCAGTAAGTAAAGCAAGCAAACAGCCCTCAGAATGGGAGAAGATATTTGCTGGTTATGTCTCTGACAAAGGTTTAATAACCAGAATCTGCAGAGAACTCAAACGCATTAGCAAGAAAAGAACAAGGGATACCATCACCGGCTGGGCAAGAGAATTCAAAAGAAACTTCTCCGAAGAAGACAGGCGAGCGGCCTTCAGAGATATGAAAAAATGCTTATAATCTTTAATCATCAGAGAAATGCAAATCAAAACTACTTTGAGATATCATGTAACTCCAGTGAGACTAGCCTATATCACAAAATCTCAGGACCAGAGATGTTGGCGTGGATGTGGAGAAAAGGGAACACTTTTGCACTGCTGGTGGGAATGGAAACTAATACATTCCTTTTGGAAAGATATATGGAGAACATTTAGTGATCTAAAAATAGATCTGCCATTCAATCCTGTAATTCCTCTGCTGGGCATATACCCAGAAGACCGAAAACCACATCATAACAAAGATATGTGCACCAGAATCTTTATTGCAGCACTATTCATAATTGCTAAGTCATGGAAGAAACCCAAGTGCCCATCGATCCACGAATGGATTAACAAATGGTGGTATATGTACACCATGGAATACTATGCAGCCTTGAAGAAAGATGGAGACTTTACCTCTTTCATGTTTACATGGATGGAGCTGGAACATATTCTTCTCAGTAAAGTGTCTCAAGAATGGAAGAAAAAATATCCAATGTATTCACCCCTATTATGAAACTAACTTAGGACCTTCACATGAAAGCTATAACCAAGTTACAACCTAAGAACGGGGGGAAGGGGGAAAACGTGGGGATGGAGGGGGGAGGTGGGTAGAGGGAGGGGGATTTTAAGGATCACACCTGTGGTGCATCTTACAAGGGTACATGTGAGCCTTGGCAAATGTGGAATGTAAATGTCTTGACACAGTAACTAGGAAAATGCCAGGAGGGCTATGTCAACTAATGAGATGAAAATGTGTCAAATATTCTATGAAACAAGTGTATGGTGCCCCATGATCATATTGATGTACACAGCTATGATTTAATAAAAATAAATAAATAAATAATAAAAAATAATTAAATTTATTTTCCTATTCTCAACTGGAATACTACAATTCTGGGATGTCCATGCCCTAATGGGCTAGGGCCTTGAATCAGCTAGAAAATGGAAAGAGTAGCCCAAGATAGTGGATTATGCCAACATAGATGGCATAATTGATATATTGGCCCCAGAGAAGTAGAAGAATGAAGGCAAAGTTAAGCAAAGAAATGAAGGGATGTAAGGAACAAGACTGGATGGAGCTAAGTATTTTCAAAAACAGTGAAGGGTTTGAGATTTTATTTTACTTGCTAATGAAGAAGAGGCAAATTTGCACTAAAGGAAAACATTATCTTTCTTACTCTGAACAGTATGCAAACCTACCCTGTTTCAGAGGGCGATGCTATCTCCATCTTCCAAGGCTACTTACTGTGCAAACGTCCTTGCAAAGATAATTCTAAGTAAAAGAGAAGTTAGTGTTGCTGCTCCCAAATGTGGCATTGCATGAGAGACCAGTGGATAATCAGGTCATCTCCCTGGTGTGTGCAGCATTGAGAAAGGATCTCATTAGATGTGAACATTATTTCTAAATTTCTCTTATGTTTCCATTACATTTTTATAAATCACAAAGATACATGCACACACATATACACACACATTGGACCCTTCTGTACTCACATGCACAGATTTCTGTCCTGAGGCCACCAAATTTCAAAATCAGAATTGACTGAAGAAATGTATTTATTTTTTCCCTAAGTATTAAAGGTCAGCACAGGCTCAGACACTTTAATTAAAGTAACTTCCTTAGTTTTCTGTAGTAAAGTAATTGTTACCTTTTGATACCACTCACTTATTTAGAAATCTAAATTTGTTGATCTTCTCTAGACAAAAGCAAAAACACACACAAAAATTGTTACATATGATATCAGAGATTGAAATCTCTAAGCATCCCATTCACAGGTACCATTGGAGAAATATCATTGGTTTTGTAAGAAGAATAATTCACATTAAATGTAAAATGATCTAGATTAATAGGGATTTGCTAATAGTGGTTAGGTTCAAATGAGTGAATTTTCTGTTTAAGAAAAAGAAAGGAATGTTTGTTTACCTTTATTTTGAAACTTATTTTAGAGTTACTTGTAATTAATAATGTTCCACTACTGTGACTTTGAGAATAAACTTTATTGGAGGTTCAGATTCTTCCCCAAGTATTATAACTAGGAAATGTATTTTTCATGTAAAAACAATGAGTCAGTTGTGCATATATCAGGACAGGGTTCACAAATATGATTGCTTACAATGGTCACAGAAATAAAGTAAAATATAAAGTCGAATTGGTGTACAAAGAGCAGTGTGGTTTAGTCAGAATGAAATAGTGTGTGATGATGGATGGTAAGTGACACTCAACTTCAGTGTAAAGGGTAATGAGGAGTAGAGGGGACTGTGGCAAACTAGGGTGTATATGTACAATTGAAAGTAGGCAGCTGCCAATCAGCTATGGCAAATCATTGGCCATGCTACATCCTGTATCTATGTTATAAAATATTCCTTTTATTTTTGAAGAGATGTTGCAGGTATAGATTTTTGTATAAAATCTCCCATTTTACACGTTTTAAGAAACAGTTTTAAGATTATATATTAAATACTATATAGGCAAACCCAACCCCTTCTGATTATATTCTACCTACAGCAAATAAATCACTGTTTAGAAGATTAAGGTAAACGTATTTTATCCCTGAATTTGCTTTAATGGTGTTTTTAAAAATTAAATCTATGTGGATGGCATTTTAAAATTCTAGTTATTCATGAGTAATAAAATAAGGTTTTACTAATACTTTGCATTTAGCTTTTTCTCATTGATAGTTTTTTCCTATACCACATCTTACTAGGCCCTTTAAACACCTCATGATACATTTACAGCAGTTAAGCAACATCCCTGTTTATACATAAGAATTTTTAATTTGGAGTGAGAGCAAGACGGCAGCTGAGTAACAGCTTCCCTGCAACTGGGCACCATGAGTCTGGGGAGATAAGACTCCAGGCATCTCTGGCTGGTGGGATCTGCCTATAATTATCACTTTGAGGATACAGGGAGTCAGCAAGAGACTTCTGGACCCCAAGAGGAGGACAAAAACTGGAAAACTGGCAAATGATTACATGCATCCCATCAGTCTAATCCCGCCGGCAGCTGTAAGTACAGCAGCGGAGAGACTGCAAACTGGAAAGGCCTTACCTGTGAACTGTTTTGGTGTTTTTGGACTTGGCACTCAGTTGAACTGCCTTGGGGAGAGCTTGAACAGGAGTGCGGAGAACTTTGGGCACTGTCTAGGGCCCCAGACTGAGCCACTGAGCTGGAGGAGCTAATAGTGTTCAGCTGTGGGCTGCAGGGAGCCATTGTCAGAGAACTGCCCCAGCAAGCTCCGCCCTAGCAAGCTCCGCCCTCAGAGTCTCAGAGCAACGATCGGGTGGAAGCTAGTAACCTAGTGACTGAGCAGCCTAAAGGCAGGGACTGAGCCACCTTACAGCCTTAACGCTTAGGGGCAGAGCGAGACCTGTTTTGGCACACTGGGGAAGTGGATAGCCACTTCAGAAGTGATCCTATTGACAAGTGCTTTCCTGGGAAAGCTTCTGTTAGCCAAGTTTAGAAGTCAATTAGGAAACTTAAAGATGCAATGGAAAGTATCAGCAACAGGTTAGACCATGCAAAAGAAAGAATTTTGGAGGTAGAGTACAAAGTTCTTGAGATAACTCAGATAGTTAAAGAGGCAGAAAAGGAGAGAGAGAAAGCATAACATTCACTGTCAGAATTATGGGGCTTTATGAAGCATTCCAACATACGAGTTATAAGAATCCCAAAAGGGGAAGAATAATGCACCAGAGGAATAGAAGCCATACTAGAGAATATAAAAAATAAAAATTTCACAAATATCACCAAAGATTCTGACACACTGCTTTCAGAGGGATATTGGACCCCAAGTTACCTCAACTCTAACCAAGCTTCTTCAAGGCACATTGTAATAAACCTGTCCGAAGTCAAGACAAAGGAAAAGATTCTGCAAGCTGCCAGGAGTAAGCGCCAGTTGACCTACAGGGGCAAATCCGTCAGAGTGACTACAGACTACTCTAACAAAACTTTCCAAGCAAGAAGACAATGGTCATCTACCTTTAATCTACTTAAACAGAATAATTTCCAGTCCAGATTTCTATATCCTGATAAGCTAAGCTTTAAAATTGACAGAGAAATCAAATCATTTACAGATATACAAAAATTGAGGAAATTCGCCACAATAAGACCAGCTCCACAGGAAATACTTCCACCTGTTCTACATACTGACCATCACAATGGATCAGCAGCAAAGTAAGAACTCAGAAATTAAAGGACAGAACCTAACTTCCATACTGTTGGAAAAAATAAAAATAAGCAATGGACTCTCACAAAATAAGATGAATACAATACTAGCACACTTATCAATTATCTCAATAAATGTTAATGGCTTGAATTCCCCACTGAAGAGACATACATTGGCTGAATGGATTAAAAAACACAAGCCATCCATTTGCTGTCTGCAAGAAACACACCTGGCTTCAAAAGACAAATTAAAACTCCGAGTCAAGGATTGGAAGACAATTTTTCAGGCAAATGGAATTCAGAAGAAAAGAGGAGTTGCAATCTTATTTTCAGATACATGTGCATTTAAAGCAACTAAATTAAACAAAAGACAAAGATGGTCACTTTATATTGGTCAATAGAAAAACACAACAAGAAGATGTTTCAATTCTAAATATTTATGCACCCCATTTAAATGCTCCCAGATTCTTGAAACAGATCTTACTGAGTCTGAGCAATATGATATCCGATAATACCATAATAACAGAGGACTTTAACACTCCTCTTACAGAGCTGGACAGATCCTCTAAACAGAAATTAAACAAAGATATAAGAGATTTAAATGAGACCCTAGAACAACTGTGCTTGATAGACACATATAGAACACTCCATTCCAAAGATAAAAAATATACATTCTTCTCATCACCCCATGGAACATTCTCCAAAATTGATCATATCCCGGGACACAAAACAAATGTCAACAGAATAAAAAGAATTGAAATTTTACCTTGTATTTTCTCAGACCATAAGGCACCAAAGGTGGAATTCAACTCTAACAAAAATGTTTGACCCCACACAAAGGCATGGGAATTAAACAACCTTCTGTTGAATAACAGATGGGTGCAGTAAAAAATAAAATAGGAAATCATTAACTTCCTCGAGCATAACAACAATGAAGATACAAGCTACCAAAATCTGTGGGATACTGCAAAAGCAGTTTTGAGAGGAAAATTTATGGCTTTAGATGCCTACATTCGAAAAACAGAAAGACAGCACATCACCAAACTCTCAAGCCATCTTATGGAATATGAAAAAGAAAAACAATGTAAGCCTAAACCCAGTAGAAGAAAAGAAATATCCAAAATCAAATTAGATATCAGTGAAATTGAAAACAAAAGAATCATTCAGAAAAATTAATGAAAGAAGGAGTTGGTTTTTTGAAAAAATAAATAAAATAGATAAACCATTGGCCAGACTAATGAGAAATAGAAAAGTAAAATCTCCAGTAACCTCAATCAGAAATGATAAAGGGGAAATAACAACTGATCCCACAGAGATACAAGAGATCATCTCTGAATACTATCAGAAACTCTATGCCCAGAAATTTGACAATGTGAAGGAAATGGATCAATATTTGGAATCACACCCTCTCCCTAGACTTAGCCAGGAAGAAATAGAGCTCCTGAAGACCAATTTCAAGCACTGAGATTAAAGAAACAATAAAAAAGCTTCCAACCCAAAAATGCCCTGGTCCAGATGGCTTCACACCAGAATTCTATCAAACCTTCAAGGAAGAGCTTATTCTTGTACTGCAGAAATTATTCTAAAAAATTGAGGAAGAAGGAATCTTCCCCAACATGTTCTATGAAGCAAATATCACCCTGATACCAAAACCAGGAAAAGACCCAAACAAAAAGGAGAATTTCAGACCAATATCACTCATGAATATAGATGCAAAAATTCTCAACAAAGTCCTGGCCAATAGATTACAGCTTATCATCAAAAAAGTCATATAGCCTGATCAAATAGGTTTCATCCCAGGGATGCAAGGCTGGTTTAACATACGCAAGTCCATAAGCATTATCCACCATATTAACAGAGGCAAAAATGAAGATCATATGATCCTCTCAATAGATGCAGAAAAAGCATTCAATAAAATCCAGCATCCTTTTCTAATTAGAACACTGAAGAGTATAGGCATAGGTGGCACATTTCTAAAACTGATTGAAGCTATCTATGACAAACCCACAGCTAATATTTTACTGAAAGGAGTAAAACTGAAAGCTTTTCCTCTTAGAACTGGAACCAGAGAAGGTTGTCCTCTGTCACCTTTACTGTTCAACATACTGCTAGAAGTTCTAGCCAATACAATTAGGCAAGACAAGGGAATCCAAATGGGAGCAGAGGAGATCAAACTCTCCCTCTTTGCTGATGACATGATCTTATACTTAGAGAATCTCAAAGACGCAAACACAAGACTCCTAGAAGTCATCAAAAAATACAGTAATGTTTCAGGAAATAAAATCAATGTCCACAAGTCAGTAGCCTTTGTATATGCCAATAATAGTCAAGATGAGAAGCTAATTAAGGACACAACTCCCTTCACCATAGTTTCAAAGAAAATGAAATACCTAGGAATATACCTAATGAAGGAGGTGAAGGACCTTTATAAAGAAAATTATGAAATCCTCAGAAAAGAAATAGCAGAGGATTTTAACAAATGGAAGAACATACCATGCTCAAGGATGGGAAGAATCAACATTGTTAAAATGTCTATACTTCCCAAAGCAATCTACCTATGCAATGCCATTCCTATTAAAATACCAACATCGTACTTTCAAGATTTGGAAAAAATGATTCTGTGTTTTGTATGGAACCAGAAAAAAACCCGTATAGCTAAGGCAGTTCTTACTAACAAAAATAAAGCTTGGGGCATCACCATACCAGATTTTAGGCTGTACTACAAAGCCATAGTTGTCAAGACAGCATGGGACTGGCACAAAAATAGAGACATAGACCCTTGGAATCAAATAGAAAACAAGGAAATGAAACTAACATCTTACAACCACCTAATCTTTGATAACCCAAACAAGAACATTCCTTGCGGGAAAGACTCCCTATTCAATAAATGGCGTGGGAGAATTTGATATCCACATGTACAAGACTGAAACTGGACCCACACCTTTCCCCATTTACAAAAATTGATTCAAGATGGATAAAGGACTTAAATTTAAGGCATGAAACAATAAAAATCCTCAAAGAAAGCATAGGAAAAACACTGGAAGATATTGGCCTGGGGAAAGACTTCGTGAAGAAGACTGCCATGGCAATTGCAACAACAACAAAAATAAACAAATGGAACTCCATTAAACTGAAAAGCTTCTGTACAGCTAAGGAGACAACAACCAAAGCAAATTGACAACCTACTTAATGGGAAAGGATATTTACATGTTTTCAATCAGACAAAAGCTTGATAACTAGGATCTATAGAGAATTCAAATCAATCCACATGAAAAGAGCCAACAATCTCATATCTCAATGGACATGAGACATAAACAGAACCTTCCCTAAAGAAGGCAGATGAATGGTTAACAAACATATGAAAAAATGTTCATCATCCATATCTATTAGAGAAATGCAAATAAAAACCACCCTGAGATACCATCTAACCCCAGTGAAAATGGCCCACATCACAAAATCTCAAAACTGCAGATGCTGGCGTGGACGTGGAGAGAAGGGAACACTTTTACACTTCTGGTGGGACTGCTAATTAGTACAACCTTTCTGGAAGGAAGTATGGAGAAACCACAAAGCACTCAAGTTAGACCTCCCATTTGATCCTGCAATCCCATTACTGGGCATCTACCCAGAAGGAAAAAAAATCCTTTTATCTAAAGACACTTGTACTAGACTGTTTATTGCAGCTCAATTTACAATCGCCAAAATGTGTGGTTCCTGATCTGAGTGAAAATGATTTCAGTTTAACTCCATACAATACGATATTGGCTGTGGGTTTGCTGTAGATGGCCTCTATCAGTTTAAGAAATGTCCCTTCTATACCAATTTTCTTAAGTGTTCTGATCATGAAGGGATGCTGGATACTATCAAAAGCTTTTTCTGCATCAATTGAGAGAATCATATGGTCTTTGTTTTTTAATTTGTTTATGTGCTGAATTATACTTACAAATTTCGTATATTAAACCAGCCTTGAGACCCTGGGATAAAACTGACTTGGTCATGATGTATAATTTGTTTGATGTGTTGCTGGATTCTGTTTGTTAGGATCTTATTGAATATTTTTGCTATCTTCATTAGTGATATTGGTCTATAATTTTCTTTTTTTTTAAATTTTATTTATTTATTATTATTATTATTATTATTATTATTTTTTGTAGAGACAGAGTCTCACTTTATGGCCCTCAGTAGAGTGCTGTGGCCTCACACAGCTCACAGCAACCTCCAACTCCTGGGCTTAAGCGATTCTCTTGCCTCAGCCTCCCGAGTAGCTGGGACTACAGGTGCCCACCACAATGCCCGGCTATTTTTTGGTTGCAGTTTGGCCGGGGCCGGATTTGAACCCGTCACCCTCCATATATGGGGCCGGTGCCTTACCGACTGAGCCACAGGCGCCGCCCGGTCTATAGTTTTCTTTTCTTGTTTGGTCTTTTCCTGGTTTGGGGATCAGGTTGATGTTTGCTTCATAGAACATGTTGGGTAGTCTTCCTTCTTTTTCTACATTTTGGAACAGCTTGAGTAATATAAGTATGAGTTCCTCTTTAAAGGTTTAGTAGAATTCTGACATGAAGCCATCTGGTCCCGGGCTTTTCTTTTTAGGGAGATTTCATATGGTTGATGCTATTTCCAAACTTGATATGGGCCTGTTCAACATTTCCACTTGATTCTGGCTAAGTCTTTGAAGGTGACATGCTTCCAAGTATTGGTCAATTTCCTTCAGATTTTCATATTTCTGAGAATAAAGTTTCTTGCAATATTCATTAAGGATTTTTTGAATTTCTGAGGAGTGTGTTGTTATTTTGTCTTTGTCATTTCTGATTGATGAAAGGAGATTTTACTCTTTTTTTCCTGGTTAGGTTAGCCAAAGTTTTGTCTATTTTATTGACCTTTTCATAAAACCAATTTTTTGATTTATTGATCTGTTGTATAATTCGTTTGTTTTCAAATTCCTTTAATTCTGCTCTGATTTTGGTTATTTCTTTTCTTCTACTGGGTTTGGGGTTGGAATGTTCTTCCTTTTCCAGTTGCTTGAGATGTCTCATTAAGTTGTTAACTTCCTCTCTTTCCATTCTCTTAAGGAAGGCTTGCAGTGCTATAAATTTCCCTCTTAGGACTGCCTTTGTGGTATCCCAGAGGTTCTGATAATTCGTGTCTTCATTGTTGTTTTGTTCCAAAAATTTGGCAGTTTCCTTCTTAATCTCATCTCTGACCCAGGTATCATTCAGCATAAGGTTAATTAACTTCCATATTTTTGTATGAGTATGCAGATTTCTGTTGTTACTGAGTTCAACTTTTATTCCATGGTGGTCTGAGAAGATGCAAGGAATAATTTCTATTCCTTTAAATTTACTGAGGTTAGACTTATGACCTAAGATGTGATGTGATTGATTTTGGAGTAAGTTTCGTGGGCTGATGAGAAGTATGTGTATTCAGTTTTGTTGGGATGAAATATTCTGTAGATGTCTGCTAAATCCAAATGTTGCATGGTTAGGTTTAAATCTAAAATTTCTTTGCTCAGCTTCTTATTGGAGGATCTATCCAACACTCCCAAAGGAGCGTTAAAATCTCTGACTATTATGGAGCTGGAGGAAATCAAGTTGCTCATGTCTGTTAAATGCCCACCAACCCAGGAATGGATTAACAAGCTGTGGTATATATATACCATGGAATACTATTCAGCCATTAAAAAAAATGGAGACTTTATATCCTTCGTATTAACCTGGATGGAAGTGGAAGACATTATTCTTAGTAGAGCATCACAAGACTGGAGAAGCATGAATCCTATGTACCCAATTTTGATATGAGGACAATTAATGACAATTAAGGTCATGGTGGGAGTGGGGGAAGGGTAGAGCAGAGAGAGAAAGAAGGAGAGAGGGATGGGGAAAGGAAGAGCAGAGAGAGAGAAAAAGGGTGGGGGCCTTGGTGTGTGCCACACCTTGTGGGGGCAAGACACAATTGCAAGAGAGACTTTACCTAACAAATGCAATCAGTGTAAACTGGCTTATTGTACCCTCAATGAATCCCCAACAATAAAAATAAAATAAAATAAAATAATTTTGAAATTAAAAAACAATTGTAATTCAGACATCACACCGGTAAGGGAGATACAGAGGGAAAAGAAAGAAATGAAGCCTTGGGACTTACATTTAAGAATTGTTTTTCTATTTTACTCTGTCTTATATACTACCTGTATCCATCCTGTGTTCACTATTCAGGAAGATATAGATTTATTGAATACCTACTACGTATCAGATACTGTGCTAAGCATAATAAGTGCTATGGCACTTCATACATAAAGAAACTGAGGTGTAAATACTAAGGGACAAAACAGTCTGAATTAAAATACAGTCTGAATTTAGAGTTAGTCTTCAGGCTGGAAATCTTAGTGAACTCGGAGTAATGCTGATGACAGAAACTCCAGAGGAAGAAATGTGTACCAGAAGTGATGTCCTAGCATCTGCTCCATGGAGCGTACAGTTTGTTGAATAAAGCCATGTGCTTGACTAGAGCTGTAAGCTCTAGTTTGATAATAGCCAACTGGGGCACTTTGGATGCCCACCCTGTGCACCATCAGGTCATAGATAGAAGGTAGTAGTCTAAACCCAGAATTTACCTTTGACTCTGTTGAGTTTTTTGTTCCCTTGGCACAAGAATGAGAATTGTGACCACACTGCTCATATCCCAACGTTAAATAGTCTTCACTTCTTACACTTCCAATGGGGCAGGGTTCACTACCACCTGACCTCAATCTCTGGCCAAATCTTGAATAATCTATGGGAAGAAATCTAACTAGGTTGGGCCAATTAGCAAAATTTCATTTTGCTAGAAATTGGCAGGAAGTAAAACAACAACAACAAAAACAAACAAACAACAACAAAAGCGCTGCAGAAGTAAACAGTATTGAGCCTGCTTGAATTCTAAAGTTGTGTGGACTCGGGGCCTGAGGCCACCATTTAGATCAGACTTCATGCACCTTGCCCACATAAGAGTGAGAAAGAGGGTTTGCAGAAAAAGAAGGAGATAAAGACCATATTTATATTGCATATTATTTGCTAGGTATTATTCAAGTTAGTTTCCACATTTATTCCCAATGACAATTCTATTTTATAATGCAGAACAAGAGAAGCTAAGAGAATGCCTAAGAGCACACAGCTAGCAACAGGGCAAGGCTACAAACCTCAAACGAGCATAATTAACACCCGTGCTCTGTTCTAATTATGCATGTCAATCTTTGAAAGTCCTTGTTCTCTTTGATTCTCAGCAGCATCAGATACAATGACCTCTTCATCTTTGGCTTTCATAATTTGACACTAACCTGACTCTACTTTTTCTTTTTCCCAGCTCTGAAGAATGTGTGTTCCTCACGTCCTGACTTATTCATCTTCTCACCATTCTCATGATTTATACTTAGCTGCTCCTAAAATGTTATAGCTTTATGAGGCTATAAGTCGTAGCATCCTATCCTCCCCAAACATTAGTTCTTTCTTCTAAATGTTGACGTTTTGAGTCCATGGATACAATATTTATTCTGTAATCTGGTTCTCAATCCCCATTTCTGGTCTAATAATTAATATATGTAAAAAAATCATCATACAAATTTTAAACTATCCATCATCTACTGATTTTTCCATTTTTAATTTTGTTTTGTTTTGATTTGGTTACTTATCATACCACAAACCTGTAGTCACCATCACCTAAAAACACTTAAAAATTTTGGAGCTTATCCTTTGACCTCCCAGTTTTCTTGTCTTCTTCTCTATTTTTTTCCCCATTGGTATTAAATTCTTACCCTCAGTTTGTTTCTCTCTATAAAACGTTGCCCAGTCTTCAAGGCCCAATCAAGTGTTGTTTGTTTTCTGATGTAAATTTTCTATGTAAGGGAGGCAGTGAAGTTTTTTCTATCTAAGTACTTATAGTATCCTTTGGTACATATTACTACAGTGATAATATATACCATAGATATATATGGCCCTATATATATTCGATATATCTATTGAAGTTCCTATAGTATCCCATGTTGGTAATATATACCATAGATATATATATATATAGCTTTATGTATTTAGGTACATATTTACATTCTAACCTAGAGTAAGTTCCTTGAGTATAAGGAATTTGTTGCCATGGCTATATTCCTCATTTTACTTGGCATGATGCCTTGCACATTAATTAATACTACCTTTCACTATTGTCATTATTTACTTAGCTTTCAGCAGTCACAGTCTCTAGGTAAATGAAATGAGGGGAAAAAAAAGGAAAGGAAGCTAGAAGGGAAGGAAGAAAGGAAAGAAGAAGGAAAAAAAGACAAAATAAAATAAAAATCCACCAAAGAATAGATACTTATTGAGGTAATCTTGTTTTGGTGAATAAACCCCATGCTTTGATCAACAAATATCTAAACACTATGGGCTTATGATTTTTCTGCTTGGACCCAGATGATATTTCATAGATCAATGCACCTGTCAGGGATCTTCACAGTTGTAGCTATGCACACTTTGGATTGTATGAACATCGTGAAAATATATGACTTCCATAAATACCATTTATGGAACATCTGCTGAGTATTACTGTGCTTCCAATGTGTGTCAGAATGATGTTATCCTGTGGGACTTCAGTGAGAACATACAAGGGATATTAAAGTATGTTTGGAGGTGGGCTAGATGAGGGGCATCTTGCATCCAAAGCCAAAAAGCCCATACAGAGCCAGTGGAGTCTCACCCACACTGAAGTCGCTTATTCTTGGTGTCATGGTCAGACATTAGTGATCTGTGACAGATGTCAATTGTCACTGTAATCATCCAATAACTTATACTAACAATCTGTGTCTGCTTCTTCTGTATTGCCACCAGATGATATTGCCCCAGAAAATGCATTCATAAATTAAACACTTTTGCCCCAACTTTAGTCCTACAGAAAGAACTTAGTCCACATCCTAGTACAGAGACCCATGCTATGTATCAGATTTCCCACCTAGGGGTTAAAAGAGAAGAATTTTGAACTCCAGTGGTTCCCTCTATCTGTCTGTTGGACACTGCAGTCCTTGGTGAAATGCTGGCTTTGGTTATTGACCTCAATTCCGTGATAAGGACCTGAGTTGGACCTAGACACCTCTGCTTTGTATAAAGAGGCTTTATCACTTCATAGGTAATCACATTCAGCTCCCAACACAACAGGAAGAAATTACAAGTGAGACTGATTTAGGGAATCCTTGTAAGCCCTTTAGGGAACCGATCATACTCTGCTGTTCTTAATGTTTAAATGTCTGTTGCCTCAAAAGCTTAGCCTTGAAATTGCATTGCTCCCTCTTTAAGGATTTTAACAATAACCCTCCAGGTCTTTAGTCAGGAGGAGCTTGGCTGATTAAGTTAGATTTTGGTCTCTGATCTTTATCCTCTTTGACTTAAACAGTGAAAGTGACAATTACATAAAGCTTCCTAGTCATTTTTTTTTCTTTCTTATATTAAATGATCTCAAAGCTGGTTGATCTGTTATCCTTCTGAAGTGTGAGTGGTAACTGATACTTAGTAAAAGGTCTCTAAATTGAGAACATAACTGAATACCATTAGCTTCAAAGGATCCGCTTTCTCAAATTCTTTCAGTCTTAGCAGGGGTGCCTTAGAAATTGTCAGTGTAAAAATGCCTATTTCCCCTCAAAACACTGTAATGACTGAATTAATGATTGGTGGCACTGGTTTATAAGACCTAACTTGAAAAGTGATTTACTGAACACTCTTGGCATTCACTGGGAAACTGAGTTTTCAAAGACAGATACTGTGACTCTCAAGTGCTGACTATAAACACTTGACTAGAAACAAAACAAAACAACACAACTCCCTGTATGAAACATACACTGAGAAAGGAAAGGCAGTGGTAGCCAGGACTGATGGAAAGTGATCTGAATGGAAGGATAGAATGAAAGAAAAAACGGGTATTTTTTCATCACTGATAATGTGTCAGGCACTATGACACATTATCACTTATAATGTGTCATAGTGCCTGACACATTATCAGTGATGAAATAATAACTGATAATTATTAGTTATTCTTGGTGTCATGGTCAGACATTAGTGATCTGTGACAGATGTCAATTGTCACTGTAATCATCCAATAACTTATACTAACAATCTGTGTCTGCTTCTTCTTAATGCAGTGTGTTAATCACTGCATTAATCTTTCAACACCAATAAACCTTAACTCTTAATAAATTCCTTTTCATATGAGGGATATTCAATATAGAAGAGTTAAATAACATCCCTTAGGTCACACAGCAATTCAGCCTCTGGGAAGACCCTGATATCTTAAGCTCCAAATCTCCAGCTATTTCACTTCATTTTCCTCCCTCAGTTCTCAATATAGTCATTGCACATTTCCTTGAGATGTGTTCTTATCCTTATTATTTTACCTGGAGAAAATTAGAGGGAATAGAATAAAAAAAGTAGATACATTAAAGGTATTAACCTGGCAAGTCACTTTCATGTAGTTCTCCATTTCTCTTTCTGGTGGCCACCTTGTACACCACCTTCCCTGACTCACGTTGAATCAGAGTTATCCTTGCATCCCATCTTTCCTCTCTGTCTTTGTTCCAAGAGAGCTTTTCTCTTCTTCCTTTTAACTCTAAAATGTACTCTAACCTTATCAAACCCAGTGCATCTCCATTTTTATCCCTCAAAAGAGAAACAATTGAGAAACAATATGGATATTCATGCTTGAACTCTTAGCAATTTGAGAGGCTCAGGTGCGAGGATCTCTGGATCCCCAGAGTTCAAGACCAATCTGGGAAACAGAGCAAGACCCTGTATTTATAAAAAAAAAAAAAAGTAAAAAATTAGCTGTGTGTGGTGGTGTGAGCTTATAGTTTCAGCTACTTGGAAAGCTGAAGCTTGAGAATTGTTTAAAGCGTAAGAATTGGAAGTTAGGATGAGCTATGATTGTGCCACAGCCTGGGCAACAGAGAAAAACACGATCTATGAATAAACAAAGAATTAAAAAAACAAAAAAGAATTTCATTCAGATTTTTAAAGTGTTTTTTTTTAATTACATACATAAATTAAAATGAGATTTTTGAGGCGTAACACATTATTAGTTTGTTTTTTGTTTCACCGGCATTCCTTGACTCTCTTCAATGACTAGCACATTTAGTCACATTATGTCATATTTTAAATTTATTTTTCTTCAAAAATGGATGACATCTTTGCCTCTACCACAGCCTTCTACATCTATCCTTTCTCAGATACAAGTGATTGACTCGAAAATCGTGATTCTGAAATAGAGCAGGCCCATCCATAATGCCCATTAATGCAGTGTCCTCTAGCCAGACAGCATCATTTTTAAATCTGATAGTGAGGCTGGGACAGCTCCAAATCTGCAGCTTCAGCTCACCATTTTATGCAGCCAGAGCCAATGTCTCTGGCAGTCAGAAATCTCCCAAGGAGTAGTAAACACACAAAAAATAAGAAAGAGAAGTGGATAGAGGTGTTCATATAATGAGAATCAGATCAATGAGAGTATAACCAACTGGAAAAGTAAAAACCAAGGAATCAGGTCAGGTGATGATTTAGTATATATAGGATAAAAGAGAAACAAATGTTCCATAAGGATCTTAAATAGTTCTTTCTTCCTCATGCTATTTGAATTCAATGTGTTTATTCACAAAATTTTTGCCCAGCCCAACACTTGTAAAAAATGAGCACTTGATAAATTATGTCAAATTAATTAATGATTAGTATGCCACTGGATGTTTACTAATTAGTTTCTGAGCAATGTCTTACACGACAAGAGGGGTTTGAGTGGGAGAAGCCTTATCTTACTTAGAAGAGAAAGTATGTGATAGAAATTAATAGCCATAAATAATACTACTGTCACTGGCTTCACAGCACAATATGCTTGCCTGTGTCTGAAAAGCAACGAATAATTGTGAAGAATTTGTTAGGGCACAAAAGGAAGGCAAGGCCATGGAATTTTGATTACTACCTACTAGATACTTTCTACCATCTTTAGAGAAGAATCTTGCTTCTTCAACATACTCAGTTGATGCATGATATCCTAGTCTCTTGGTGGAGACTTGAATTTTCAGACTGAATAGGTCTGCCAGACGCTGAGCAAGAAAAGTTAAATAGACACATGCAACTAACTTATAACTGACCTCAATTATAATCAAAATAAAACCTTTAAAGTTTCATAAAGAAAACTACACTAAAACAAAACCATTTTTCCTGCATCATAATGAAACTCAGCCTCTAATTTCTTTCTTACAACATAGAATGTAGTAAACAAGGCCGGGCATGGTGGCTCATGCCTGTAATCCCAGCACTCTGGGAGGCCGAGGCAGGTAGATTGCTTGAGCTCAGGAGTTCAAGACCAACCTGAGCAAAAGTGAGATACCATCTCTAAAAATAGCTGGGTGTGTGGTAGGTACCTGTAATCCCAGCCACTTGGGAGAATGAGATAAGAGGATCATTTGAGCTCAAGAATTTGAGATTGCTGTGAGCTGTGATGTTAGAGCACTCTACAGAGGGTGACAAAGTGAGAATCTTTCTTAAAAAAAATGGGAATAAACAGAGAATTATTTGCAAAGATTAAAGGGTAAATTAGAATGTTATCTAGATAAGCAAGCATTCAAATTAGGGATAAAAATGGATGTGTTTTTCAGACATGTAATAACTCAAAAATGTATTTGGAAAAAAAATTTGAAGGATGCATTGCAAAAGAACAAAACGTGATATACTAAAAGAGAAGGAATAGAGACAAGAAATAATTGTACTCAAATTTAAGAAACATGAAAGGAAAAGGTGGAGATAGTAAGTGAAAATGGAGTGAGGTTTTGTTTTGGTTTAGGGGTGGAAGTAGGTATAAAAACATATTCTTTTTGAATGTTAAGGGAAGCCAAAAGAAGAATGGTAAAGAATGTTTATTTTCCGAACTACTGAGCAATAAAAAGAATTAATAAAAAATGTAGTTTTTAGTCCATTAAACTCTGAAATGGGCAAAAGAAAAGTAATAACAAAAATCTAGTATACTTGATCTTAGCCAAAAGGCCAAGAAGTGATTAGTAATACCAAAAATGCATGCTCATTGTGAGTATATCACTAATCCCAATACATTTAGTTAGATTAAACTTTCCCACTAAACTCTCCACTGGATTTTAAAAAATCTAACTGCATGCTCTCTTCCCAGGACACATCACATATACAAAAAAATTATACAATAAAAAGGTAAAAATAAAAAGATGAATATGATGGGATGGAGATATCTGTAGATGGTACATTGAAGAGACTATCAGATTTAGTTGGTCAATTCTATACACAGCATCTGGAACTCAGTTAAGAGATTTGGGTTAGAGATTAGATTTGGGATTTATCACCAAAGAGAAGGCAATTGGAACTGTAAGAGGTAACCCAGACGTGGTTGAAGGGAATAGACTGAAGAAGAACCAGTTAAAATAGTTCAAGTGATGGTTGAAAAAGGATATTCAAGACAATGACTGAGGAGTTACTAGATAGAACAAATGGGAGAGAGTGTTGTCCTGGAAACAAGAGGAAATAGTTTCTGAACTTTGGTAGCATGAGACAAAGTTTCTCATGTAGCTCTCAATGGTCTCAGCCTCTTGGTTTACACCTGTCTTAGTCCATTTGTGCTTCTTTAACAAAACACCTAAAAGTGAAGGTAAATTTATTTCTCACTGCTCTGGAGACTAAGAAATTCGAGATTAAGGCACTGGCCAATTTGGTACTTGGTGAGCCCTTGCTTGCTGGTTTGGAGATTGGTACCTTCTCACTGAGTCCTCACATGTTGGAAGGGGCTAGCTAGGTCTGCAGAAACATTTTTTAAGGGCACCAATCAATCTCATTCATGAAGGTGGAGCCCTCATGACCTAATCACTTTCCCAAAGCCCTCGCCTCTATTGCCATCGCCTTCAGAGTTAGCATTTTTAACTTACAAATTTAGGGAGAAACAAATATTCAGTTGATAGCAATGCCTGTGTGTGATCTACTCTCTCTGAACCCAGTGACTTGCTTGTAACAAATAGAGTATAAAAGACTAAGGCTCCCATCTTGCAGACCTTCACCCTCTTCTACTCTCCCACTTTCTCAGTCCCTGGGAGCCAGGTGCTGTGTTATGAGCTGATCTATGGAGAGACCCATATTAAATGGCAAGGAAATAAGGGAGGCATTTGATGAGCAACTGATGACAACATAAGGCCCCTGGTGCAGCAATCTGTGAGTAACTGAATCCTGCCCACATGAGTGAGCTCAAAAGCAGATCCTCTTCCAGGAGAGCCCTGGGATGGGCCCCTGCTGATACCGTGATTGAGCCTCTAAGAGACTCTGAAGCAGAGGACCTAACTAAGCCAAACCAGAATTTGCAATGCACAGAAGCTGTAAGGTAGTAAATAATTCTATAAGCCATTAAGTTTTGTGAAAATTTATTATACAGCAATAGATAACTAGTATAGGTAATACCAAATGTTACAGAGGAATCAGAGAATAACAATAATTCTAGGCTGGGTGCAATGGCTTACTCCTGTAATCCCAGCACTCTGGGAGGCTGAGGCAGGTGGATTGTTTGAGCTCAGGAGTTTGAGAACAGCCTGAGTAAGAGTGAGGACCCATCTCTACTAAAACAAAAACAAAAAAACACTAGCTGGTCATCGTGAAGGGTGCCTGTAGTCCCAGTCTCTTGGGAGACTGAGGCAGGAGGATCACTTTAGAAGAAATGAAAAAAAAAAGAACTATATTAATCCCCTTGTCATGGTTTTGAGGTTGCTGTGTGCTATGATGACATCAAGGCACTCTATCCAGTGTGACAGAGTGAGACTCTGTCTAAGAAAGAAAGAGAAAAAAAGAAAGAAAGAATTCTATTAGCACAGAATGTGCTAGTAATCCAAAAGAAATAGTAATCCAAAACTGAATGCAAGAAAGAAAGAAAAGAGAAAGAATTCTAAAAATGTGAGAGAGGATGACATCCAGGGTGGGCTGTTTTGAAATGCCTGGAGGCTTTAGAAGTGTTCATAAAAATTGGGGTGTGCTATTAGTATTTGGGGCCCCTGGGGCCAAGGATGTTATATATCTTGCAGACAGTACACAGTCCTTTACAATCAATAATTGCCCATGCCAGATACTAATAACATCCCCATGAAGAAATGCACAGCAAGTCCTTTGCCTTGTTGAGGAGGCCAGGAAGGAGACGGACAGCTGGTTTGCGGATGGGCATAATGTGGATGGAAGACGTAGCAGAGCAAGAAAGTGTCTGATGTATTGAACTCTGGAGTATTGAACTGAGTTTTAAATATACAACTGATAAAGGGCAGGATATATTTCAGATAACTCTCATGGGACTAAGATAGGGGACAGTAAGTAATCAAAGCTATTTAAATACGAGGAATGAAAACTACAAGAACCTTCCTACTCTCTTTAATAACAGTGCCTTTATCATTATTTTGACTAATATCTGTGTGCCAGCCACTGGGCAATGTGCTTTTCCACATTTAAGCTATTTTGCCTTGTGTCCCTTCTTTTCCTAGCCACTGTTAATATGGCCAAAAGAAGGCCGAGGCCTTACTTACTTTGTTTTGTTTTGCTGAGAATACCTAAATGAAACAAATGGTACCTATATCATTTGGCATACCGCAGAGAATAGCACTGCCTGAATCTTCATATGGAAATTTGAAGGCTGTCCACAAGCCTTCCAGCTCAAGCTGATGCCTCCAAAGTGATGCAATCCCCATGTATGTCTGCTTAGAGCTGATGAAAAGGCTGTGCTAGCAGAAGCTGTTAGCTGGGAAAAGAGCCAGACCTATTTCACCCTGTGTTCTTAAGTCAAATCCCTATAGGCGTGAAGCCAAAAGCAATAACAAAACCATGACAAGGGGAATGATATAGTTCTTTTTTCCCCCTTTCTTCTCTTTCTTATTTCTAACAAGGCCACCTTCTTTTCTTCCCTGCCCCAAATTTGTGAGCAAGGAAACATATGGCAAACTGATTTTGAGTCTGTGCTTTAATAACCAGATTGTTTGTGAATATAAGCTGTATTGGTCTCTGTGTGTAATCAAGAGGTCTCTTTTCAGGAAAAATCTGAGGACATTTTTGCAAGGTAAAATAGTAATACAAAACTATTTCTATTTGTATTTATAGGCATCAAATTTAAATTGCTGGTCAAAATACTACTACCTCAAGCAGTCATACATGTATTCCAGGCACAAGTGTGCTATCTGAGCTCTCTGAACAGCCATTCAATTTCCCTTCCTTTTATATGAGCAATAAAGGCACTGGATGGACTAGGTTCAGTGATCTCTGTGTAGTAAAAATCCTGCACAACCAATGCTTTCCTAATTATGTGCAACTTGCACCATCGAGAGGGGAAGGAGAGGAGATTCAAGATTGACTGTATATAACCGAAAGCAGAAGCCCTTAATCTGTGTCTGCTCTTCACTATCTGAATGCTCTAATTATTTCTATGAGGGAAAAAAGTCCGCATATACAAATTGTCCACTGGAATCTAACGCCACATGAAAAGGAGCATGAGATTAAATAGAAAAAAGCATAAAGTTGGTAAAATTATATTCGTTTCTTTTTAAGGTTGAGTTCACATTTTTTGCTCTTTCTTGGTAATTTATTACCCAGAGACAAGAGATCATGAGATTGATTGATTGATTATTGATCAGGTTATCAATTCATTCTGCCACATATTCAACCATCCATCACTTACTCTGCTTTCTCTGGTTCTGCTTGGGCTAGTCACTGAATTGAGAAGAGTAAATATTATTTCCCTTATTTCTATGTAGCTTGAGAAGGAACTTTGTTGAGAACTTACTGTCCAGGAAGTCGACTACAACTGAATAATTTTGATGTCTGGAAGAATTTTGTTTGAATTAGTTTCACGATGTTTGAGGGGAAAAAAAGAAAAAAAAAACCTAAATCACCATAGATAATTGGTGAGTGAGAGTCAGTATTAGACAGTATTAGAAAGTAAGGCTTAGAAGCAGGTACTGCAAATTAATTCAATTTACTTCCAAGTCAAGGTCAGGCTTTATGCTTGGAAATTGATTTTGAAAGTGTTTGTTGGATATATGAGGGTAAACCCCAAAGCTTTTACCCTTTCACTCTGCTGGCTTTTATAAGAATATCTGATAGCCACAGGGCAGGCATTCATGTTTTGTAATGTCTTTTGTGTAGCTTGTGATTGTGCTCCTGTATGGCAGTACCAATAATAATGATAGTAAAATAGCTATCTACATGTTGAGCACTTTACATGTAATATAATTCATTTAATTTTCTTGACTCTCTGTGGCAGATACTATTATTAACCCCAGAAAGGATGCAATTTCTTTGAAGTTGCACATGTGTTTGATAAATTTATGAGCTGGTTTCTGGGATACCAGCAATTAAAGAAAAGGAAAACTCAAGATAAATTAAATAAGAAGTTATATGTTACACAAATAATTGGGCTTAGGGTGTAGATAGAAGTGCTTCCAAGGAGCCAAAAAGCAGAAACCACAGCAGCAAGCACTCAGTCAGGAAGCTTCCATAAAATAAATAAGTCTCCACTTGCCATGCATATGTTTCATGGGTCAAGTAGGATGGGAAACGAATAGATTTGCTACCAAAGGCTCTTGGAATGGGAAGCAGGTACCTGAATTTATAATCCTGATAAATATATGTATATCAAAATATACTTGTTAAAGGGAGATCAGGGTGTTCTTAGAAAAGTGGGGAAATGAAAGCCACGGACCCTAGTACAGGGATGGAGCCATTGTATTTCCCGTGCACTCAAACAGGTTTAGAAGCTATATGAACATCCTGTTTAAAGCCCATTGGAAAATTCTGTCAACATTGTATTGTAGAAGAAATATCAGTAGCCATCAAAAATTCGGAAGGTTTTATTTCCAGTATAGAAGTTTTACTTTACACTTCAGCTCTTTGAAGACATTTACTTCTTTGAAGCCAGTATACTCTTTAAAGAGTATATATGAATTTATACTTATTTCTCTCATGGATAATTTATGAATGCATCATAATCCTGGTAGAGTCTGGGTGTCAATACTGGTTCATATACCAGTATTTGGGTACTGCTCTTGATTCTTCACAGACATTACAGTGCCAGGAAGTTTTATTTCTCTCTCTGTGTCTACTCTTGTCAACCCACCTCTCTAGACATTCTCATTGCTTAAAAACACAGTTATTCCAAATCCTTTGAAGTTTGGTGTATTTTCTGGTCACCAAATGCACATTATTTGGAATCTCTACCCTTGCTCTATTCATAAATATGCATTACTTTCTAAAATATCTCCAAAGACAGCTAATTGCACATTACACAGCCAAAATATAAACCATATGGAAAATGTCTCAGTTCCTCACTTGAATCTTTATACTTTAATCATTCTTCTTCAGATTAAAAGGAAAATCAAATCTTTGATAACATAACAAGTTGCTAACAGTATCATTTCTTTCAATCACCATTCATTGACATTATTCTGTAATAAATAAAATAATTACAAAATTAATTTGTGGTTAAGTTTATGTTAGAAGCACAAAGTAGATACCATAATGTTAGAATTCCCTTCAAAATGTTTTTATTCATATATATTCTCAAGTGGAAAATTTTGTTATTAATGGGAAAAGACATATAATTTTATAAATTAAAATAAAAAAGTAACAGCCTCCTGTTGTAGACTGGAGCTCTAAAAGATTGTTTTTATTTGTGCATGTCATCATCAAAACATCTTTTACTTTTCTAATTGTATAGTACTTTTAAATCAAAGGCATTGTCTAAGAAAAAATGTTCCCTGAAAAAAATGTTCCCTGATCCATGAATACTGTGAATATTGCTTTATATGACAAAATATGTGATTAAATTAAGATTCTCATGATGGGGAGACTGTTATGGATTAGCCATATGGGCCCTAAATATAATCATACGTGTTTTGTTTTTTTTTTTTGTAGAGACAGAGTCTTACTTTACTGCCTTCAGTAGAGTGCCATGATGTCACAGGACTCACAGCAACCTCTAGCGCTTGGGCTTCAGCGATTCTCCTGCCTCAGCCTCCCGAGCAGCTGGGACTACAGGCGCCCACTACAACGCCGGGCTATTTTTTGGTTGCAGTTCAGCCGAGGCTGGGTTTGAACCCGCCACCCTTGGTACATGGGGCTGACGCCCTATACCCTGAGCCACAGGCGCCACCCTAATCATATGTGTTTTTATAAGAGAAAGAAATTGCCTTCTGTCTTTCTCTTATAATCATGTGTTTTTATAAGAGAAAGACAGAAGGCAATTTGACACAGACAGAAAATGAGAAATCAGTATTTCAACAGAGGCATAGACTGAAGTAATGCAGTCACAAATTAGAAAATTCTGACATCCAAAGACACTGGAATAGACAAGAAAGGATTTAAAACTAATAGACAGACTAATGCCAGATAAGCTCAATAGCACAAACTCTGGATATGAAGATAAGAATAACAACATTAAAACAAAGAACAAGAGATTGAATCCATTCAAACTTCAATCAAGTATCTCCTCTGAAATTCTAGCTAGAGATTTCTGGACCCTGAGTATAGAGCATTAGGTGCAACAAAATCGCTACCATGGTGGAGCTTGGAGTTGAAATGTACTAAATTTGGAGTAGGTGAAAGCATGAGCACATAACTGGACTAAGTTAGAAGAAAGGAATTCATTGTCAACCCAAAACAAGACTGAGCAAGGAATGGTATGAATTGACTGTGAAACATGAAAAACAATTTATGGAAATGATTCTTAGAAATTTAAATCTGCAAAATATATTGTTGATATATTTGGGGAGAAAAGAAACATATTTTGTCTCTAAATAACGTCAGTAAATACAAAACTCATTTCCTTTTTCTTTTCCTTTTTAAGACAATATCAAAACATAAAAGTATTGAGCTATTCAATTAGCTATACCTTCAGAATAAGTTGTCACATTTCCTATGTTTGTATTGAAAATATTGAAAATAAATATCTAAGAATAAAATATTCTTTTTTCTGAGAGACAACTTTTCAGTTGTTGTGGAGTATAAAGTTTTCAGTGAAAATGAACAAATTATTTAAACTTATATAAGTTGTATATTTATTGAAAAAAGAAGCCCTGTAGAAATCTTAAATAGGATCTTAAATCAAATTTATTTGATTTATTTATTCTGTAGTATTGGCACCTACTATGTTGGTTACGTGTTAAATAGTGATGATAGGAAATGAAATAATAGTCAAGTCTACAAATAAATAACAAACTTTGAAAAATGCCATAATAGAGCCTTTTCAACAGCATAATATAGAGCAGCCATATAAACCAACTGGAGTAGATTTAATTTACCTAGAAGCCAAAATCTGAGTAGATCATAAAATAACTATGGGGAGAAAGGAAGGAGAGATGAACTGGATAGATAAAATAGCATATATGAAGTTACAGTGGAATGAAAGTATGGATTAATAGGGTAATTGGGAAACATTTGTTGGTGCAAAATTATATAAGCTGAAGAGGGAATTTGAAGATGAAAATGGAAAAGTAGATGGGGGAATTGCCTTGGAAGTCCTAGTGAGGTGTATATATAGGATTGAACTTTACATTTCAGATATGGAGAGACCACTGCAAATATTTAAGCAGTGAACAGTGCCATGATCAAATACGAAACTTAGTTATTGCATTGGTGGTAGTGAAGAGTAAAGCAAGAGTCTTTAAGTACCTAGCAGATAAGAGTAGCTAAAATTTAACAGGAGATCAAGAAAAAATTGTTTAAAAGCTAAGAAACAAGAAGGTAGATGTCAGCAAGATGGCAGGCTAAAAAGCTACAGACCTGGCTTCCTTCACAGAGACACCAAGTTACCAACTGTATACCAATGAGAAAACATCTGGCAAACTCTAGAGGCCAGTTGAGAAGCTATAGCATTCCGGTCGTTGTATAAACAAAAGGATTCCAACCAAAGGTGTAGGAAAATGTTTAGTGTTTGGCATGCTGTTTTTACCGTTTTCTTTATGCAGCATAGCACAGAAGAAACAGGAAGAATCCCTCATAAGAGCACCACTTCCTTAGGGAATAAACAAAGAGTCAATTGTATGTCATTTTTTGTGGCTTAGCTGGAGGCTACATGAAAAACAGTTTCCTGTCTAACCAGAGTTGAAGGTCTAAAATAAATAGCTCCAGAGTTTGAAAGCCTTTGTAGAAAAGAATTGAAAGCATGTTAGGGCTCCAGTTCTGCAGGAAGATGCCAGGGAAGGAAATAAATTACAAAAGATTATAAAAACAAACAAATAAACAAATGAATAAATAAAGTGAGTAGTGAGATTATAACCAGGTTGATGGGTGAGTGGTCTTCTCCTGCATAAAGCCAGTGTGCAAACACTGGGAGAAGTAGTTATTTTTTCCAATGCCCAAAACCCAACAAAAGTGACAAGAAATAAACAGAAACAGGGAAACCTGGCCAAATCAAAAGAATAAGCTGAAACGGACTCTAAATGAAAACAGATCTATGAGCTTCCTGATAAAGAATATAAAAATAATTGTCATGAGAATACTCAATAAACTGAAAGAGAATACTGATAGACAACTAAACAAAATTAGGGAAATGATACTTGAACAAATTAAGAATATCAAAAGAGATAGGAACTATTAAAAAAAAATCCAAATAGAAGTTCTGCAGCTAAATTGAGAAATGCATTACAGGAGTCCCAAAGTGACTTGATCAGGCAAAATAAAGAATTGTCAAACGTGAAGAAAGATCACTGAGATCATTGGATCAGTGGAGCTAAACACATATGAAGGGAAAAGAACCTTTGGTACTTATGAGACACTATTGAGCAGGCCAATCGTGGTAGTTGCAGAAGATGAATAGACAAAAAAATAGGAGGACAGAGAATTTATTTGAGAAATAATGTAGGAAAACCTTCCAAATCTGAGAAAGAACTAGACATTCAGAGTCAAGAAGCTCATAGAACTCCAATTAGGATAAATCCAAAGCATACCATACTGAGACATATAATATTTAAACTTCCTAAGTCAAAAGCAGAGAGAGAATCTTGAAAACAGCAAGGGAAGGGGGATTCATTACATACAATGAAGTTTCTGTAAGATTATCAGCAGATTTTTCAAAAGAAACTTTGCATAAAATTATAAAAGTCCTAGAAAAAAGGGAGGGAAAGCTATTAACAGGGGTCCTGAAATTGCGGCCTGCGGGCCACATGAGGCAGTGTGACTGTATTTGTTCCCATTTTGTTTTTTTTACTTCAAAATAAGATATGTGCAGTGTGCATAGGAATTTGTTCATAATTTCTTTTTTTTTTTTTTAACTATAGTCCGGCCCTCCAACGGTCTGAGGGATGGTGAATTGGCCTCCTGTTTAAAAAGTTTGAGGACACCTGTGACTTGACAATGATTTCTTGAGTATGACACCAAAAGCACAGGAAGCAAAATGAAAATTAGACAAATGGGACTGCACCAAATTTAAAAACTTTCATGTATCAAAGGACACAATCAACAGAATGAAAAGGAAATTACAGAATACAAGAAAATATTTGCAAATCAAATGTCTGAAAAAAGGTGTACCCAGAATATATAAAAAACTCTTATAAAATATATAAATAACTCAATAAAAACAAACAATACTAAATAACCTGATCTAAAACATCATATAAACGATTTGAATGAACATTTTCTCAAAGAAGATATAAGCATATGAAAAGAGGCACAATATCACTAGTTGTCTGAAAAATATAGTACAAAACAAAACCACAATGAAATATCATTTCACACCCATTAGGATGTCTTCAATAAAAAAAAAATAGAAACTTTGAAAAGAAAAACAAAACAGAATATGACAAGTGTTGGTGAGAATGTAGAGAAATTGGAACACTTTTGTACTATTGATTGTAATATAAATAGTGCAATCACTATTTACATATGAAAACAGTATGAAAACTGGTCAAGCAATTAAAAATAGAGGTACCATATTATCCACTAATTTCACTTCTGTATGTATAACTGAAATAATTCACATTGCTGTGAGCACTTCAGCAGCACATATAAATAATAATATATAAAATAATTGGAATTGTGGTCTCAAAAAGTTATTTGCACATCAGTTTTAATGAGAGCACTAGTCACAATAACCAAGAGGCCAAATATCCATCAATGGATGAATGAATAAACAAAATGTAGTATACACATATTATTAAATATTGTTCAGCCTTAGAAAGGAAGGGAATCCTGTCACAAGCTATAAAGTGGATGAAATTTGAGGACATTAGGCTAAATGAAGTTAGTTAGTCACAAAAAGACAAATATTGTATTATTTTATTTATATGAGGTATCTAAGTAGTCAAATTCATAGATACTGAAAATGAAATACCAGGTGTATTGGGCTGGTAGGAAAGGAGGATTCATTTAATCAGAATAGTTTCAAATATTCAAGATGAAAAGTTCTCAAGATCTCTCTCATAATAATCTGAATATTAACACTACTAAACTGTACATTTAAAAGTGGTGAAGATGGTAAATTTTATGTTTTGAGATTTTTTTAACTGCAAACAAAACAGAAAACAAAAATGAAATGAAAGTATGAAAGTCATCAGATCTTTCCTTTAGGAAAAGTACTATATCTCATTATAAATACATATTTCCAATATCAGTTAAGATCTAGGTCCAATGTTGAGCATGCATCCATCCCTGAGATTGATTGGTGGATTATCAACAGGCATGTAAAGGTAATTTATAGTTCAGGTAAGGGCTTTGATGATGCTAAGGTGATGCAGAATTATTCAATTCTTTTCTCAAAATAATATTTAAGTATGTTGTACTAAACCTAACATACTCTAGAGATTGTTTTCTCTTCTAATGCTATTGAAGTTAATTTCCAGAACATCTTGACTTTAATTACCTCTTCACTGCCTTCTGTAAAACTTCTTTGCTAAAGCAGGAAATCAGAAAAATGGATTGTTAATATGTTTGTTGTTTAAATTCATCTTTTTTTTTTTTTTCTTACCTGAGCTTAGAGACTTGAGCTTCTTGCAGGCTGTAATTTGAAATGACTGCCCAGAGGATTCTTCTTCTATCCCAGGTATGTGCCTTTGAGAGTCTGGGCTGGTCCTGCCTCTCTTAATCACAGCTTCACTGTATGATACGGCACATATGCGACAGATATAACTGTCCTCCGCCAGCCATTCATTCCCAATTTCAAAGCATATGTGAAACGTAGTAGCCACATTACACTGCGGATTGTGATTCAAATGGGAATAGTCTGGATATTTACTCAATCATCCCAAATCAGCAGAGATTCACCAAAGAGTAATAGATTTTAAGAAGTATTTTCTTGAATACAGAGAACTTGAATTTTTATTAAGACTGAAACATGGGGAAAAGTGAAACCAATATATGTTATCCTGTCCAGTCAGAGCAGCAGTTCTTGTAAGAATACAGGATTTTATATTTTAGCAAGAACTGAAATAAGAGTATGACTGTGAAACTAATCATAATGATACATTAATAAACCCAGAATTGTCACTAGAAAAGAGATACGATTCCTTCAAGAGGGGGGCATGTTGTTTATTGGAACAAATAAAACAATAATTGAATTTAAACAAGTATTCCTCCTTACAGAATGAAGCAGGCAGTGGAACATGCCTTAGGCCAGAGGGGTTGCAAATTTACTAGGTTCTCCTGATGTTCCCGGGAATCCTTTACCCAGGGCTTTAACCTCACTGACAGGTATTAAAAGTTGGGTTCAAATTACAAGCTGTCCTGTTGCTCCACACCTCAGGTGAGAGAGGAAAAAGAGACTTCATGTCACTCTTTGCTTCCAGGAACTTGTCAACTAGAAAAGAAAATAAATTTAGAGGATGCTATCTTGAATGGAGACACCTGCATAATCAAGATGTTTGTTAAGCAAAATCAATTAGGCCCTAGTAGAATGGTTGGCTATTTACCTTCCCCTGAAATGTTACCATTCTTATTCTGATTCCTGTTGTATATTTCTTTTATCATCATAGTTCCTCTAAGACTATATTGCTATTGTTTAACTTCTAGATTTTTATCTCTATTTTATACTTTGAAAGCCTTTTATTCTTAGTGCCGGAGGGTCACAGCTCACAGCAACCTCTAACTCTTGGGCTTAAGGGATTCTCTTGCCTCAGCCTCCCAAGTAGCTGGGATTACAGGTGCCCACCACAGTGCCTAGCTACTTTTTTTGTTGTAGTTGTCATTGTTGGTTAGCTGGCCCTGGCTGGGCTCGATGCCACCAGCCTCGGTGCATGTGGCTGGCGCCATAACCACTGTGCTATGGGCACGGAGACTCTTTTATTTTTTTTTTAATAATTTTTTTTCTAATTCTAGGGGTGTTATTTATCTTCTTTTTGTTTTCCTGTTTATTTAATTTGTTGCCTTCTAATGGATGCATTAAAACAGAATTTAGTTTCTTTAAATTGACAATTTATCTAATTATTAAAATTGCCTCATTAGAATATTTTATATTTTCTTAGCTCTTAATCTTTTTCTCATTTTTTCTTAATTTTAAACCAAATAACCATTTATGCTTCCTTTTATGCTTCTTGCTATTCTGCTCTTACATTTGTTTTTATTTTCTAGCACAGCCCCAGGATTAGTATCCTACAGGGGTGCTAGTCACTTATAGGATATTTTAGAGGCTTTTTTCTGCTCATCTATTCCTGAAACCACCATAGTCTGGCTGCTTCTAATGAGTCTCCCACCTATTCCAAGGTTAAGTCTACGAAAAACTCTTGCCCCATACAATCTGAAAGATAATCTGGCTAACTCTGTTCAACGTACGACAACATAAGACATTTTCTTGCACTTTACAATTCTCAATATCAATGTCATTTCTTGCACATTATAATTCTCAATATCAATGTCATTTCCCTGAGAATTCTTTAACTTCCCTAGTTGCCTACCATGTGTATTCCCACAATCCCCAAGTATTTCCTCTAGTCTGGCATGTACTATACAAAAACCATGTACTATACAAAAACCATGTTATTGTTACTGTTGCACCCACACCACTTAGGACAGTCTTACTTCCTAATAGAAGCTCAGTAATTGTTGAATAAATGAATAAAATGGACATACCTGATTAATTGGGATGATGTTGTTTCTTTTCATATTATAATATTTAGTGTTACTTGAGGAGCCCTGGATTTTTGACATCTGTCATCATTTTTTTTTTTTAGTTGAATAAAAGTGCATGTTGATTCAGAAGGGAAGTTTCTGCATAAAAGGCACTTCCAAGGAAATAAATTTGATTTATACAGAATCTAGTAATTTTGACTTGACATACCAAATTAACTTGTTCTTATGGAGACAGTAGATTTAAAAGATGCTCTGCCTCATAACCAATCAACCAAAAAAAAAAGTTTTCACTCTTAAAATTAATAAAGACTTTGAGATTGCACATTAGAATATTCCCTCAATTATCACTCTCTCTCCACTGAACTGTAAATTGGTATAGTTTTAATTTTAATTTTTAAATTTTTTTTATCCATAGTTAAGAAGTATGATGGATTTATTTTCTGATTGAGTTCAGCATCATATGACCATGGGAGAGCAGGATTTGATTTTAGAGCATTGATGGTTCTGTGTTCATGATTTCAGATGATTTCTCTCTAGTTGTGAGGAGATTGATTGTTGAAGGGCAAAATGTCGCTTGTAAAATTTTACTGTTTTTAACTTCATGGTAATTATGTTTCTTACCATAACATAGACATTTCCCTTTTCTTGGCTGTTATTTTTGATCCCTTGGAATACTGAACTACATTTTGTGTTGACATGTGCGTACCCTGTTTCCCTGAAAATGAGACATCCTCTGAAAATAAGACCTACTTACAGGAAAGATAAGACCCCCCTGAAAATAAGACCTAGCGCATCTTTGGGAGCACACCTTAAAATAAGACACTGTCTTATTTTCGTTGAAACAGGGTACATTGGTCAAAGGGTTCATTTCTTCCTAATGCACAGGGCAGACTATTTTACTAAAACAGCAGAAATCATTTTATTTTTTCTTGATCCAAAGTAAAGTTATTTTAAAATTATTTAAAATGTATTTCAACTTCCTTCTTGATGAATTGGGAAAATGTCTGCTTTTGAACAGATTTTAGTCTTGGCTTATAGACAATTCATAATTTCTCTTAATAGCAGAGATATGTTAGAAATAACCTAATATCACTCACATTATGCAATGTTTAAAGACGTTTTATAGTTCTAGTACTTAACTTTTCTATTACTGAACTCACTAGACAGAATGATTTAAAATCAAAGTAAATGTGGAATAGAATGAAAGTCACTTAAAATTACACTCTGCGCAGCAATAACGGCAACTATTAACTTTGTATTTTCTTCCGTCTTCAATTAATTTCTTTTGAATATGTTCATATAAACATTTTGAGAACATGCTGTACATAATAAACATTTGTCCACACCATTAAAAAAAATCTATGAATTTTTTTATTTTCAGACATGTCATAAATTATTCGATCATTCCCTTTAATGTTGTTTTCAATGTTTGACCACCACAATGGATCAGCAGCAAAGTAAGAACTCAGAAATTAAAGGACAGAACCTAACCTCCACACTGATGCAAAAGATAAAACTAAGCAATGGACTCTCACAAAATAAGACGAATAGAATACTACCACACCTATCAATTATCTCAATAAATGTTAATGGCTTGAATTCCCCACTGAAGAGACATAGATTGGTTGACTGGATTAAAAAACACAAGCCATCCATTTGCTGTCTGCAAGAAACACACCTGGCTTCAAAAGACAAATTAAAGCTCCGAGTCAAGGGTTGGAAGACAATTTTTCAGGCAAATGGAATTCAGAAGAAAAGAGGAGTTGCAATCTTATTTTCAGATACATGTAGATTTAAAGCAACTAAAGTCAAGAAAGACAAAGATGGTCACTTTATATTGGTCAAGGGAAAAATACAACAAGAAGACGTTTCAATTCTAAATATTTATGCACCCAATTGAACTGCTCCCAGATTCTTGAAACAGACCTTAATCAGTCTGAGCAATATGATATCTGATAATACCATAATAACAGGGGACCTTAACACTCCTCTTACAGAGCTGGACAGATCCTCTAAACAGAAATTAAACAAAGATATAAGAGATTTAAATGAGACCCTAGAACAACTGTGCTTGATAGATGCATATAGAACACTCCACCCCAAAGATAAAGAATATACATTCTTCTCATCACCCCATGGAACATTCTCCAAAATTGATCATATCCTGGGACACAAAACAAATATCAACAGAATCAAAAGAATTGAAATTTTACCTTGTATCTTCTCAGACCATAAGGCACTAAAGGTGGAACTCAACTCTAACAAAAATGCTCGACCCCACCCAAAGGCATGGAAATTAAACAATCTTCTGTTGAATAATAGATGGGTGCAGGAAGAAATAAAACAGGAAATCATTAACTTCCTTGAGCATAACAACAATGAAGACACAAGCTACCAAAACCTGTGGGATACTGCAAAAGCAGTTTTGAGAGGAAAATTCATCGCTTTAGATGCCTACATTTGAAAAACAGAAAGAGAGCGAATCAACAATCTCACTAGAGATCTTACGGAATTGGAAAAAGAAGAACAATCTAAGCCTAAACTCAGTAGAAGAAAAGAAATATCCAAAATCAAATCAGAGATCAATGAAATTGAAAACAAAAGAATCATTCAGAAAATTAATGAAACAAGGAGTTGGTTTTTTGAAAAAATAAATAAAATAGATAAACCATTGGCCAGACTAACGAGGAACAGAAAAGTAAAATCTCTAGTAACCTCAATCGGAAATGACAAAGGGGAAATAACAACTGATCCCACAGAGATACAAGAGATCATCTCTGAATACTACCAGAAACTCTATGCCCAGAAATTTGACAATGTGAAAGAAATGGATCAATATTTGGAATCACACCCTCTCCCTAGACTCAGCCAGGAAGAAATAGAGCTCCTGAACAGACCAATTTCAAGCACTGAGATCAAAGAAACAATAAAAAATCTTCCAACCAAAAAATGCCCTGGTCCAGATGGCTTCACTCCAGAATTCTATCAAACCTTCAAGGAAGAGCTTATTCCTGTACTGCAGAAATTATTCCAAAAAATTGAGGAAGAAGGAATCTTCCCCAACACGTTCTATGAAGCAAACATCACCCTGATACCCAAACCAGGAAAAGACCCAAACAAAAAGGAGAATTTCAGACCAATCTCACTCATGAATATAGATGCAAAAATTCTCAACAAAATCCTGGCCAATAGATTACAGCTTATCATCAAAAAAGTCATATAGCCTGATCAAATAGGTTTCATCCCAGGGATGCAAGGCTGGTTTAACATACGCAAGTCCATAAACGTTATACACCATATTAACAGAGGCAAAAATAAAGATCACATGATCCTCTCAATAGATGCAGAAAAAGCATTTGATAAAATCCAGCATCCTTTTCTAATTAGAACACTGAAGAGTATAGGCATAGGTGGCACATTTCTAGAACCGATTAAAGCTATCTATGAAAAACCCACAGCCAATATTTTACTGAATGGAGTAAAACTCAAAGCTTTTCCTCTTAGAACTGGAACCAGACAAGGTTGTCCTCTGTCACCTTTACTATTCAACATAGTGCTGTAAGTTCTAGCCAATACAATTAGGCAAGACAAGGAAATAAAGGGAATCCAAATGGGAGCAGAGGAGGTCAATCTTCCTCTTTGCTGATGACATGATCTTATACTTAGAGAATCCCAAAGATTCAACCACAAGATTCCTAGAAGTCATCAAAAAATACAGTAATGTTACAGGATATAAAATCAATGTCCACAAGTCAGTAGCCTTTGTATACACCAATAACAGTCAAGATGAGAAGCTAATTAATGACACAACTCCCTTCACCATAGTTTCAAAGAAAATGAAATACCTAGGAATATACCTAACGAAGGAGGTGAAGAACCTCTATAAAGAAAACTATGAAATCCTCAGAAAGGAAATAGCAGAGGATATTAACAAATGGAAGAACATTCCATGCTCATGGATGGGAAGAATCAACATTGTTAAAATGTCTATACTTCCCAAAGTAATCTACCTATTCAATGCCATTCCTATCAAAATATCAACATCGTACTTTCAAGATTTGGAAAAAGTGATTCTGCGTTTTGTATGGAACCGGAAAAAAACCCATATAGCTAAGGTAGTTCTTAGTAATAAAAATAAAGCTGGGGGCACCAGCATACCAGATTTTAGTCTGTACTACAAAGCCATAGTGCTCAAGACAGCATGGTACTGGCACAAAAACAGAGACATAGACACTTGGAATAGAATTGAAAACCAAGAAATGAAACTAACATCTTACAACCACCTAATCTTCGATAAACCAAACAACAACATACCTTGGGGGAAAGCTTCCCTATTCAATAAATGGTGTTGGGGGAACTTGACGTCTACATGTAAAAGACTGAAACTGGACCCACACCTTTCCCCACTCACAAAAATTGATTCAAGATGGATAAAGGACTTAAATTTAAGGCATGAAACAATAAAAATCCTCAAAGAAAGCATAGGAAAAACACTGGAAGATATTGGCCTGGGGAAAGACTTCGTGAAGAAGACTGCCATGGCAATTGCAACAACAACAAAAATAAACAAATGGGACTTCATTAAACTGAAAAGCTTCTGTACAGCTAAGGAGACAATAACCAAAGCAAAGAGACAACCTACACAATGGGAAAGGATATTTGCATATTTTCAATCAGACAAAAGCTTGATAACTAGGATCTATAGAGAACTCAAATTAATCCACATGAAAAAAGCCAACAATCCCATATATCAATGGGCAAGAGACATGAATAGAACTTTCTCTAAAGACTACAGACCAATGGCTAACAAACACATGAAAAAATGTTCATCATCTCTATATATTAGAAAATGCAAATCAAAACAACCCTGAGATATCATCTAACCCCAGTGAGAATGGCCCACATCACAAAATCTCAAAACTGCAGATGCTGGCATGGATGTGAAGAGAAGGGAACACTTTTACACTGCTGGTGGGACTGCAAACTAGTACAACCTTTCTGGAAGGAAGTATGGAGAAACCTCAAAGCACTCAAGCTAGACCTCCCATTTGATCCTGCAATCCCATTACTGGGCATCTACCCAGAAGGAAAAAAATCCTTTTATCATAAGGACACTTGTACTAGACTGTTTATTGCAGCTCAATTTACAATCGCCAAAGTGTGGAAACAGCCTAAATGCCCACCAACCCAGGAATGGATTAACAAGCTGTGGTACATGTATACTATGGAATACTATTCAGCTATTAAAAAAAAAAATGAAGACTTTACATCCTTCGTCTTAACCTGGATGGAAGTGGAAGACATTATTCTTAGTAAAGCATCACAAGAATGGAGAAGCATGAATCCTATGTACTCAATTTTGATATGAGGACAATTAATGACAATTAAGGTTATGGGGGGGGGAAGCAGAAAGAGGGATGGAGGGAGGGGGGTGGGGCCTTGGTGTGTGTCACACTTTATGGGGGCAAGACATGATTGCAAGAGGGACTTTACCTAACAATTGCAATCAGTGTAACCTGGCTTATTGTACCCTCATTGAATCCCCAACAATAAAACAAACAAACAAACAAAAAAACACGCATCAGTGAACATCTCTGTAACTAAGTAGTCATGTCTATGTTTTTGATTTTCTTAATGTTCTGCTTCTAGGCGTATGAGCATTTTAGTGCAAGTTGTTTCCCTGTAAGTTTACACCAATACACCCTTTCACCTGCAACGTACTGGAATTAGTCTTTACGTCCTTGCAATTGTTACTTTAAAAAAAACTGGCCAATGTAAGGGAAAACAATTGTGTCTTATTGTAATCTGTAATTCTTTGGTAATTGGGGGCTCTCTCTTTCAATTAACTAGGCTGTTCCTTGCACAGAACTTTCCTGCTCTTTGGCAATTTCTTCAATGTCCTACTTTTTATCGTAGAGGGAAAAAAATCCAGAACCTTTCCCATTAACGAGTAACAGAAATGTGTTAATCCATGTGCACTTCTCAGAAGCACCAACATCATGTAGATATTTAATAATTGCTTATTATAGGCTTATTAGAATAGTATATTCTATGATATTGCTATTGATAGGATTATTAGAATAGCATATTCTATGCTATTGATAATTATTGATAGGCTTATTAGAATAGTATATTCTATGCTATTGATATTTTGCCAAGAAACATTGGTTTCAAGGAGAATTTTCAGGTGTTCTGTTAAAAAGAAGGCACCATGGTCAGATCTGTTGAAAAACAGTTAAATACAATTTGTTAGGTTTTTGGTGTGGAATTTTTAAATAGTCTTTATACATAATTAAGGTATTAGCTTTATATTTTTCTGATTATATTTATGCATAATTATCTCAATAAATCCAAATAATACATAAAATTTAAAGATGACAGCAAAAGCTGTCCATCATTGCAAGATAGCTACCATTACCATCTTGTTATCTTTCTCTTGGTATATATTACATATTTTAGAAAAGTGAAATAATAATATACTTAAAGTTGTTTGATAACAGAATTAAGTTATCTGTAGTGGAAGATTCTTCATTAGTTCTTTTAAAAAGTTGGATCATCTTAACTTTCTCATTTAAATGTTTTTGCAGGAAGACTAGTATTACTCTAATTGCTTCTTTTCGGTCGTTGCATTGCTGTAATTTGGCCATTCTCATTCATTTCAATTTTTTCTTCTGGATATATGTTGCAATATCTATCTATCTATAACATCTACCTATATAAAAGTAAGCATTATAAAAACTATAAAACACAATATCTATATATGTATCTGTATAATATCTATCTATATAAAACTATACATTATGTAAACTATAAAAAACAATATCTGTATCTATCTATTTATCTATCTAAAACTGTACATTATATTAACTATATAAAGTATACATTTGCTTTAATGAAATATTTCCAGAAAGGAGTTTCTGGATAAAAGGGCATATATGGTTTTAATTTTAATGAATATTTGCAGACAGGTGGCCTAAAAGGCTATAATAATTCACATTTCCATCGCTATTTATATGTGAGTATTCTTTACTACACCAGCATTCCTGGCTGCTAGGAATGCTGATCATCTTTTTTTCATATATTCATTTTCCATGCAACATTATTCTTCTATGAAGCTCCTATTTATATCATTCCTGTTTGTATCTTTTTTGTTTGTTTTTCACTGAGTTGGTCATCATGACTTAGTTCAGTTACAGAGAGTTTTGGGTATGAAATTGATGTCAACCCTCTTTTGGTAGCCAGAGTGACTCATTTGGAAACTAACTCAGATAATGCCATTCCCCTGCTCAAAACGCTCCATGGTTTTGCATTTAACATGAATTATTAACCAACATCCTTTTCATGTCAATTAGGGCAGTGCATAATGTGATTCTTTATACCTATCCTTCTTCCTCTCTGACGTTCCCTCTCTTCCTCACTCTATTCCACTGTGCTGGATTCTTGCTGCCTCCACACTGGGTCTTCTCCACTTTGTGCTTCTGTTCTGGTGCCTCTTTCCCCACAGACTGGCAGGTTGTTCACTCCCTCACTTCACTCAGCTCACTGGTCACATAACGCCTTAATAGAGAGGTCTTCTCTGACCCTTCTATCTAAATTAGTGCCCCATCACATTTTCTCTCTCTTTATCCCGTTAATGTCCATTATTTTTTTCTGATAGAACTTATGACCTCCTGACATATTTGTTTATCTCTTTCTTTTCTGCCTCCTCCACCTGACAAGTTCCCCCATGAAAGTACAGACCTGGTGTAATTCACAGCTTTATCCTCATCTCCTTGAACAGCTATAGGTGCCACCCAGGAGCTCAACATTCCTTGAATATGTTGTGAATAAATGACTTAATTTTCCATATGTGGGAAGTGAATACTCTTCTGACACCATGGTCTATTGTTCATAAATTTTTTTTGCCTATGGTTTCTATTATTCTATAAAACTTTTCATTTTTATATAGGCAAATGTGTCTATATTTTAAGCTTACTGTTTTAATTACAAAGGTTTCTTCATTTTCGAGGTTGCAATATAGCCTAAATGTTCCTTTTTTTTTTTTAATTTTAACTTTCAGTTAAATTCTTCTCTCAGAATACTAGTTATGAAAGAATGCTATGTAAGATAAAACATTTGGAATATGTAAATCTTCCTGCTTTACTTACTCTTATTTTTTCATTTTAGATTTGTGTTATATCAATATTAATTTAGTCATGACAAATTCACATGGATTTCTTTTGTTATAGTAGATGAATGATAACCTTGAGTGGAAATAGCATTTTTAGATGGAAGTAATTTTCCTTCCTATAGAACTATAGTTATTATATGACCATCTTTGAGATTCTAGTATGATCATTCTGATTTTAATGCAAATCTTTTGCCCCTATATATTTTTAATTTTAAATGATTTAATTTGTAAATACATAAGATTTCTCTTTATTTTTGGAGTTCCAGAAATTTTGTTAAATTAAATGTAGGTATATATCTTTTTCATCAATGTTGCTTAAAAATTCTATCAGTTCAGATCGAATCCTCCTATTTTATAATCTTAGGGTTAAAAAATGTATTGCCTCTGATTTTTTTTCTCTACCTGACACTTCTATTGTTTTTGGATTATATCCCAGAATCAGTCTTCCAATGTCATTTTGTTTTCTTATTTCTATTTTCTCTTCCTCCCTTCCCTTTTCTTCTTCAATCTTTCTTTTTTTCTTTCTACTCTCTTTCTCTCCTCTTTATCTCCTCCCTTTCCTTTCCTCTCCTCTCCTCTCTTCCCCTCCCCTCCCCTCCCCTCTCCTTCCCCTACCCCTTCTCCTTCCTTCCATCCTTCCTTCCTTCCTCTGGAGAGCTGTGAGGCTGGGGCTAAGGGGCATAAGTTGATAAGATTGTCTTAAGTTTTTTGTTTGATTTAATTTTATGAAGTGATTTATGAAATAATTAAAGGTGGGTTGCAAGGCAAGGAACAAGGGGCCAATGGAGAAAGGAACATTTGTGGGAAGTATGTCTGTAGGGAGACCACGATGCATATAGGTAGCCCCCAAAATCTGTTGAAAATGACAGTAAAGGTCTTAGAGAAACAGACAAGAAATGTCTCACTGAGACCTGACATTTTCCCTACAGAAAGCTTGTACAGAAGTCTCTGTGGGCTAATGAGTCACTGCAACATGCTTCAGGGACAGTGTAAGCAGCTGGTTCTCTGATAAGAGGAAAAGTGTCTTGGGGTTAGATAAGGTACAAAGCCCCTTTTCTCCCCAGCTCCTGATATGGGTGTGGCATCAGCCTCTCCCTGCCTCTTGTGAGAGCTGCATGGGTAGTCAAATCTGCCACTACTTTCACAGCCTACTTCAAACTTTCACAGCCTACTTCAGAGCCTGGCTCCTTGTTCATTAAACCACATTCCATTTCTTTAGTTTATGTTTAGAATAGAGTGGTATAGTAAGGATCATAAAAGTTAGTTAAAGAGTAGCTTAGTTGAAATTATGAAATGCCAGAAGAATGACAGCATAGGATAGAAGTTTTTTGTTCTTTTTATGATTATTCATGTAACTGATTTAAATGATAATGCATACAATAAATATGGAGAGAACCTACAGTTCTGGGCTTTTGCCATCTCTCCCTTAAGTGGTATTGGTCACATGGGCCCACTTTTTAAAAATCTAACTCTGTGTCTATTTTCTTTATTTCTTAGTTATCTCATCACCGCTGAGCATTGGGGATACTCACAGGTCGTGTGGGGCTGGTTCCTTACACCCCTTCTCTCAGCAATGACTATCCTGTCTTTTAAATCATCTAAGTTGTCTTAGTTTCTGTTCTGTCAAGTACATTATATTAGAAGCTTTTTGAGTACTCTAGTTACTTTTGTAATCAAATACTTATATATCAACCTCAACAAGATACCTTTTGATCCGAATGTATGGCTTGCTCTTCCCTCAGATTTCTGGGCTGCATTGCTATAATATTTTGCCTACTGATGCACAGGTACTTGTTTATTTTATTTTATTTTATTTTTTAATGAAATCATAGGTGTGTACATTAATACAATCATGGGGTATAATTGCTTATTTTAAACAATGGCAACCCCATAAATGTCAATTGATATATCGGAGTTGCTGTGCCTGTGGAATGGCTGATTAAAACTGTTTGACTCTCTCTTAGTGCCTAGAAGAAGCCTCAACCATAGCAGTAGCAGGAAGACTCTCTGATCGTGCTTTTCAGCCACAAAGGCTGCCGCCCTCCTCATAATGACACTAGAGCTGGGGACGAGTTAGACTTGGCTACTGTAGCTTTCTCTTTCCCCTTTCCATAAAACCCTTCTAAGTACCCAAGAATAAAGGGGACCTACTCTTGCCTTTCCTCTTCATGGTCCAGATCTCTTCAAGAAACCTTTGATGGATCTTTTAATTATGGCTTTCTGTTGCTAAACCCAAGATTCTCGAATGATACAGACAATAGTGTTGAATCTATATTTTTCTCCATCTGGGGGCCCCAACAGATACACACCTACAAGATCATATTCAACTTTAAGTGACAATAGTTGTATACGACAGGGAAAGTTGTTGTTATAATAACTGAATTTATGAATCCAGGCGGGGAATAAATTCATACTGGAACACAAAAAGGTTTTTTTTCTTGTCACTAGTTTCCCAGTGTCCCCAGCCAGTTACTGATCTAGAAGAATCTACTATGTTCCTTCCTTAGTTCATAAAGGAATCTTTCTCTCTTTCTCTCTCTCTCTCTCTCTCACACACACACACACACACACACACACGTGTACACATTTGTGAAGCTTCTATCAATGCTGTGAAGAACTATTATCTGTGCCATTTACAAAATCTGTGTTGCACACTACATTACTGTGGATTCCCTGGGGAAACTCACAATAATTGTATGTACTTGAAAAAATTTAGAAGAGCTATTCAGAATATATGTTAACTGGCTTCTACTTGTCATCTTGATAATATTTTTCCCTTTGAAAGTTAAATTTCTGCTTTTAGGAATTTTCTTGACTTTAATCTTTCTCAATATTTTTAAAAAAATCTTCTTAAAAAGAATTGTTAATGTGCTTTCTATGTTGCCAATTTCTAAGATATAACATCATGAATATTTGGTAAATGATTCTTTAAAAGAATTCATTTCTGTGGCAAGTTGCTTCAGTACAAACATTTCTTTAAAGAAAAGCAGAAAAAAATTGAAAAGGTATCCTATTAAATAAATGCTATGGTGAGAGTGGAGATATGATTTATTCTGGGGCAAAATTTCTCTCTGGGAAACTGTGGAATGAGACAAGTTACCTGTTTCCAAAACACCATGATGAGAAAGAAATAGGATAAAAGTTCTCATTCCAAAAGGGAGAAATAGTAGAAAGGAAAAGTGGTCATAAGTGTCAAGAAAGTCTGAAAATTACCAGCGCAAATTCTATTAGATTTGCTTTTTTTGCTAAAGAAATAATGAAATATTACTTTTATTAAATGTTGATTTTTTTTTTTTTTAATTTTAAGATAGAGCCTCACTCTGTTGTCTTGGATAGAATTCCAAGGCATCATTGTAGCTCACAGCAACCTCTAACTCTTGGGCTCAAGTGACCCTTCTGCCTCAGCCTCCTGACTTGGGACTTCAGGTGCCCACTACAATATCTGGTTAGTTTTTCTATTTTTACTAAAGATGGAGTACTGCTTTTGCTCAGGCTGATCTCAAACTTCTGAGCTCAAGCAATCTACCTGTCTCAGAGATAGAAGTGATTTATAAAGATAAGCTGGAATTATTCTAACAGAATATAATCTCCTACCCTCCTCAAACACAAATAAAATTTACCATGATTAATTTTCTAGAAAAATGCTACCTATGAAAATTGATCAAAGGATGGGCGGCGCCTGTGGCTCAGTCGGTAGGGCGCCGGCCCCATATACCGAGGGTGGCGGGTTCAAACCCAGCCCCGGCCAAACTGCAACCAAAAAATAGCCGGGTGTTGTGGCGGGCGCCTGTAGTCCCAGCTACTCGGGAGGCTGAGGCAAGAGAATCGCTTAAGCCCAGGAGTTGGAGGTTACTGTGAGCTGTGTGAGGCCACGGCACTCTACCGAGGGCCATAAAGTGAGACTCTGTCTCTACAAAAAAAAAAAAAAAAGAAAATTGATCAAAGGAGAGGTGAAAAACTTGGATATAATCATAGCTGTAGAAGGAATTTAAAAGTTAATAAATGTTTTATCTTCTTCAAAAGTCACCAAATAATGATTTTCTAAGAAAATTGTACCAAACAGAGATTTTTCTCTCACCGAAATTCTTTGAGCCTTGACAAAGACAAAGCTTTTAACAACTTATCACAGGTTAGTGACCTATCCTCACAAGGATAGCACAAGAAGGAATTCCTCACCTTAGAACCACCTTAAGTTTCAATTTAAAAATTCACATTCCCAGACTACAATCCACTGCTGCAGAATCAGAATCTTTGTGATGGATGAGAATGACTGGGTGGGTAGATATAAGGCTAAGGGAGCTATGTTCTTTTAATAAGCTTTTTAATAAGTTTGTTATGTGATTCTGATGTATGCATATCGAGATTTAACAGCACTATTACAACAAATTTAAACAATAAATATAGTAACATGTATTCTGTAAAATGTAAGAAAACCAAATCTAGCACAGAAAAATTGCTGGAAGAATACATAACGAAGACATAAATAATGATTATTTTTAGACAGTAATTTGGGGAATTCCCAAAGAATTCCAAGCAATTTTTCTTGATTTGCTTAGGTAGAATACTAATATAATTTATATTGTTTTTATTAGCCAGTTTTAAATTAAGATTTAAAAAATATATTTTACATTGAAATTTTATTGTAATAATATTGGTTGTAACTTAATTTGAAGTGTCTAAGACAGACTGAAACAAAACATTCTTGCATTTCAATAGGTGAAGGTTATATAGGAGAGAAAAAATATTGACATTTTGTGGAGTTTACAATATGACAGATACAATTTTTTCATTCCCATTTTGTAGAAATGGAATCAATAATGATCTATGTAAATTGATTTCAGTCAATTCTGTAGCAGGGTATTAACCAAAATGACATTTAAATTCCTCTTCTAATTCTAATTTTTAAAAAATTCCCATTATGCTTAAGGTTTTACCAGCAAATGAGAAATCTATATACATAATTGATTGGGTTATATTATTTCATAATGATAGGGAGCAATTTACAGTCTCAGATGCTGAGTACCTTGAAACAACTATGATGAATATTTCCCTGATCAATAACTATTTTAGATTCTGTTTCATATATTTCCAATACTGATCTGCTTATATATGTTGATGGTTCAGAGAGTGGTCGAAGCTATTATAAGAATTGATAATGAAGTATGTACAATGTGCCATTTACATCAACTATGCAGCCCAGATAGCTAAAATTACATTCACTTTACTTATTACCCCATATTATCTGCTAATTGAGCAGCATACTTTAATGAAATATTTACAAGCTTTGCCAATAGACTTGCATATAGTTGTTCCCCCAACCCCTGCCCCAGCCATGGCTTTACCAAGCACACTATAGTAAATCTAACATTTTATTTTCTGCTGGATAATTAGAATTACTCTAGGGAATCCAGTTTGTGAGTTATCTTCTTTACAAAAAGAACTAAATAATCTTGTAGATTGTGGTGGGGTGGAGAGATGTTTGTTTCCAAATCAAAAAGATATTTAGAAAATTAAAAAAAAAAGATATTTAGAAAATTATAAAAGGTAGAAAAAATTGGCAGTATCATTTTGACTAGACACATTGCTTGCTGGGATCACAATTCCTTGGAGGAATGATTATGAAGGTAATTATAAATAAGAAAATTAGACCATTAAGGGCTGTGAAGAGTAAAGGATTGTAATGCCAATGAAAGAATAGGTGTTGTTTTGGGAAATAGAAAGAAACAGATTCCTCTGTTTTAGGGAGAGGCATCAGCATGAGAGAGCTGAAGCTAGCAGAGCTAAGTCAGATTGCTCTAGAGGGCATGCTTGGTACTAATTTTATGAGAAGAGACTCATCCTTTAACTCTGTATACTGGCGAATGACTTGTACAAAGTATCCTGAGTACATATGGGCTTCCCCCGATTACGGTTGGATTTCTTCTGATTAACTGGACTAAGTGTGTTTGTATGTGTAATTCTATGCCTTCCCTCTGTCAAATATCCAACACAATCTTTATTTAAACAGCTATGAACCATTAGGAGAGCCAGGTATCAACCTAGTCAGTGAATATTGACTAACCAGTGAGTATGCTCAGCCATATATATGGTATCTTATCATTTATATTTACAAGGTAGCATTAGTCAAGAAAGTGTAGATTATTATAAGCCAGGCACTTTATATGAATTTTTTCTGATTCTCACATCCATCCTATAAAATAAGAATTATATTCCAAGTTTTAGTTTTCTAGGCCTGCACAAATGGGCCTTTTCTAGATTCTGTTCAATGAACTCAAGCAGAGTCAGAGAAAAATAGCCTGACTGGTATCTTATCTGGGTTGTCCCTCCTGGAAATGAAAAGAATCTTACTGCCTTACCTGGGACTGGCACTGTAAGGACCATATTCATTTACTAATGCTTCATTTGCTGACTGTTTTATGTCTGCCTACCCCAGGCCCACTGTGACTTGTTTAAGACATGCATTCCCCAGAACACCCTGCCTGTAGGGAGTATAGGAACCCCTAGAGGGACTTCTCATTTGGGTTCCCCCTCCACTGCCAGAGGTTCTGTTGCCTTTCTTTGCCTTATTTTTTTATTTCTCTGTCAAGAAACTCTGTCCTGTCATTTATCCGCATAGTCCGCGGTTTCATTCTTTGAAACCCAAGACCAAAATAACCCAAAGGAGACACAGAGAAACTCCAGCAATAGTAGGATTTAAATTCAGACTTGTCTTTTTCACTATGAGCATTTTCATTTCTCTTCACAGGCTCAACTTTTTAAAGTGAATTATTCCATTCAAGTATTCAAGCTTCTTTTCATTTGATAAACTTATCAAGTGACTACAGTATTGCTCTATTCTAACTTAGCTGTCATAAATTTTAGCCTTTGAAATAAATTTCATAGAATTACTAAGCAGTCATTTAAAGCAAGACATTCCAAAATATGTATTAGATTGCTCATAATTCAAACTAATGTTTCCCATTAAAAAACTATTATAGGCAATGAAAAGAATCAACATTGACCCTTCAAACTGAATGCGCATATATATAAAAATAAACACCATAAGACCATTATCAGATAAAGAATGAAATTTTAGTGACATAATTAAAGTAGAAAGCTATGTATAAAACACATTTGACCTTGTAATTCATTCCATTTCATTATTCTCCTAATGTTTTAACCACATACTTGTAGTCAAACCTATATATCACAATCCTGATTTTTTAAGTAACCTCTTTATGTCTATACTACCAAATCCAAATCTTGAAAATTAGGATTAGAACTCTTCTAATACTCAATTCATAGGTGATAATCAGAATGGCTTTTTTTTTTTTCTTTTCTCATTATATGTGCCTAGTTATTAACCCAAGTGAGCCAGGGAACATATATGAGATTGGTAGAATTATCAAGAAGAATAATCTCCAGGATACCTAGTTTCAAGAAAGGTATTGAATTTCTTTTAATCACCTGATTTCCTGATTATAATTTTATATTGATTATAAAAAGAAGTTTAAAAAACACAAAAAGAAAATAGTAGCCATTTATAATTCTAACCATAATGATAATTATGTTTTTCATGTAATGTTTTTCAGCCGTGCACATCTATGTACAGTTCTACCTTGTATAAAATAATGTACTTAGAGCTAATGTATATTTCATATGAAATATAGCATTGCTCTAACAATTTTGCCTGAAAATTGCAATAGACTAAATGGTGGGGGTTAGATCTCAGAAATAATGCAGATGGAAACAGGTCAGGTAAATGTGGGCATACTCATGATGTGAACACAGAGGTTGAGGAAAAGAAATCATGTGTGGACCTCAGATTTCTGAGTTAACCAGATATATTCATAATAATATCCTTTACCAGGAAGGGGAATTCTGAACTGAGTTGTGAGAACAGGATCTGGGGTAGAAATTTACATGTCAAATGAAATGAGAAGTAGTCAGCAGCTGCTGACTCTGAAGTTGCTTTGTGTGTGTGTGAGCATTGTATGTGTGAGTGTGCAAGTGTGTGCATGTTCATGTGTGTTGTGTGCATGTGTGCATATGAGTGTAAATGTGAATGTGTATGAGTGTGTGTGCTTGCAAGTGTGTGTGTGAGTGTGGTGAGAGTATGTATGTGTGTATGTTCTGTGCATGTATGTGTATGTGTGCGAGAGTGTATGTGTGTGAGAGTGTGAGTGTGTGTGCCTGTGTGTGTGTTTTTGTATTGGGAAGAAAGACTGTGTCAATTACAAAAATACACTACTCACTTCATTTGATATGTAAATTTATTCACAGAGGAGAAGTATGTTGAAGATGTAGATTTGGTCTGCATTTGGATGACATGAAAGTGTGAAGATGAATATTAACTTGGGTAAGACAAGCAGTGAAGTAAACTAAAGAAACTGAGAACAATGGGCCAGTGAAGGAAAAAAGGAAAATTGGAAGAGTATATTTTCCTTAAAGTGAAGGAAAGTGTGTTTCAAAAAAGGTGCAAAACAAGGTTGAGGACTTTGTATACTATTGATGACTCATGGGAAAGAATAACAGCATAATCCCTGATCGGACCTCAAATCATAGGGATTTTATTAATTTTGCCAATACACATAGTTCTAGTATAGCAAAAACTATACTGGAGAGACTGAGGAATGAATAAGAAGTATTTTAAGTTCTAGCTATATTCATATTATATACTGGATAACTTGGAAACATTCTCTATGTTGATACCTAAAATTGTTATGTAAAATGTTATGTAAGTTAATGAAAATTCAAATACGAATTCCAGGAAGCTATAATGCAAGAGGCATTCTAGTCATCACAACAATGAAACTGAATGGTGAGTTATAAAAATGTAAGCTGAGTCTGTGGTTGCTGTGTGTGTGTGTGTGTGTGTGTTGGGAGAGAAAGACAGTGTCAATCACCAAAATAGAAGAGTTTGGGTCTAGAAATTAAGGTTCCCACATATATCCCAAATACCTTAAGAAAAAATGCAGACTAGAAATAATCTGCTAGCAGCCAAGAAGGGTAACAAAACTATTTACTTACTTGCCCCAGCCTCAGTTTTGCACTTAAAAAAAAAAAGTCCTTTCAGATAAATTATACCCATAGGCCTAATACCTACAGAGATTTATATTTCAAATTAACTATGTCAGAGGGGGAAAAAAGAAAAAACAAATACCTCACTACCACTCTTCCAATTCCTGAAGCCAATGGAAAGGTCAAGACTGGAGGCTGAGTTCCAAATGAATGGTGTTACTAACATCCATTAGTGAAATCCTCATGGGAAGGTAAAAGGCTTCAGTCAGAAGGACTGTCTGCACGGTGCAGGAAAATGAGGACCGATGCAGAGAAAGAAACACCCGAATATCCATGTTTAAAAGAGAAAAGGCTTTATTTCAGCTGGCGGAGCTGGGCAAACTAGAGTCCAAAATGGCCAAGATCCCCAACTGGCCTTATCCTTTCCCTTTTATGTCCAGCCAAAGATTGCTTGCCCATGGGTACCCTTCTCATTGGTCAGGGTACCTTCTCATGGGTCAGTCTGAATTGAGCCAGAGAAGGCTGGTGAGGGCTTTTACAGACCAGAAGGAAGCATTAGTGTTGAAGTCCCAGGAAGTTAAATTTCCAGAAATTCCTAAGAGTGAGTCACCGCAGGGAGGACTGTGGAGGAGTGTCCTTGGGCTTCTGAGAGAAACCTTTTGTTCTCTCAAACTGACTTTTTCTGGGTATCCTCTGTCACCCAGAGATCATTGATAAGGAAATTCTTTGCCAAATTTCCACATGAAAGTGATACAGGGTTTCTCTGTTCAGGGCTAGACAGGGACCCACAGTTTTTAGGCCACAGGCCTTCTCAGACCGCACTCTCTGGACTCAAGCCTTATCAGAGAAAAGGAGCTTGACCAGGATCTCATCTGGGCGGCCCTTCCTGAAGTGAAAAACATACACCCTGCTGCTTTACCTGGGACAGGAACTCAGAGAACCATGTTCATTTGTCTGCTGGCCTCTGGCCAAGTGTGACATGCCTTTCCAAGACCTCCCCCTGCTCACAGGCAGTACATGAACCCCCTTACACAAAAGACCCATGTGGGTTTTCCCACTTGGGAATCCCCTTCTATAAATAAACTTTGTCCTGTCATTTATTCACATCATCTGGGGTTTCATTCTTGAATCTCCAGACCAAGGACCTGCTGCAGAGAGAAAAATGCCACCAACTCAAGGACATGCAAATTGTAACTTTGAATCTACAAGCTAAGTGTAGTTCCTAAAACAAAAGTCTGTTTGATTTCACACTAACAATGTTGATTACAAATTTATCTCCCCAGGTGCAAACTGTAGACAAGACAAGATCAATCATTCTTTCTCCCACCCAGGGATATCTACATAATTGATTCTTCCTTCTCTCTGTTTCCCTTTTCTAACATTCTTCTTATCTAATGTAAAGTGTAGGTTTTCTGGGCCTTACAAGAGTGTTATCATTTGTCTCACTGCCTACCCTCCTCTTCCTTTTCTTATTTCTGTGTGTCCTATCACCTTTAAAAACTGAGTACCCAAATCCTGCTTTGGAAAAACAACCACAGACGTGTCTGTAATTTGTGTCTTTCCCTGGCAAGTTCTCAAGATCTGGCTTAATGAACCTCCATTGATTAAGATCATTGCTTTAGCCCCTTATTTTAGCTTGTCGCTATTATATGTTTCAGGACAAGAAGAGGGTAGAGTCAGTGATTAACTTTGAACTTTAAGAATACATAGGATTTTTTAAATTTTCAGTAACAATAATAGAAGAGTAAGCTAACAACTAATGCATTAGAAAATGAATGGGGAAATAAAACGTAATTGAATAACGAGAAAACAATAAAAAAGAAAAAATTAAAAAGAAAGCATAAGAAAAGCATTGCAACCAAGAGTAAGAATGCAGAAGATAAAAATACATCAAATACATTAATAAATAAACAATGCATGTTAATTAAAAGCTATAAATTTTTATATTATCCTAAAACAAATTAAATCTTATTACATACTTCTTATAATAGATAATTTTAAATATAAAGAAACAAAAGATGAGAGTAAATTGATAGGAAAATACATAAACAAAATAAACCAGGGCTAGCTGTATAAATGTTAGACAAATAGATTTAATATTTTAACAAGTACTTTAAAATAGTTACTACAATTGAATGATTGTAGTATTATATGAATACTATATGTGAATATTATATTCACAAGGTTTTGTAAAAATTCGAGCATATGTGAACCATATAATTTTGTCTCCAAATACATAAAATGAAATCTGATAATTTTGCAATGATAAAAATACAATTGCACTAGGAGATTTTATCCATGTAAGTAACATCTAAGTAAGACCAAGAATTAGCAAGATTAGAGACTATTTGAAGCACAAATGAACCATTATTACTTTAATAAACATAAAGCATATGCGTGTGTGTGTGTGTACTCTATATATACATATATGCTTTATGTATGCACAAACACACTTTTGACTTTCAGGATAAATAGGCTTATTAAAATTATCAGTACCAATGACAATAAAAGTACAGCTAACAACTATTATTAGAAATTGATTTTAGGGACAAAGAGGGGCTATAAGGAATAAGAGAAAAGTCTGGTCTCATAGATAACTATCTATGAGGCCAGGCACAGTGGCTTACACCTATAATACTAACACTCTGGGAGGCTGAGACTGGTGGATTGTTTGAGGTCAAGATTTTGAAACTAGTCTGAATTAGAGTGAATAGCTAGGCATTGTGGCAGGTGCCTGTAATCCCAACTAATCAGGAGGCTGAGGCAAGAGGATCACTTGAGCCCAAGCGTTTGAGGTTGCTGTGAGTATGATGCCATGACACTCTACCAAGGGTGACAAAATGAGACTCTGTCTCCAAAAATCAATCAATAACTAAGGGCCCTGCAGCAAACAAAGAGCTTCAGTCGTGACTCAGTTGATCGAGTGTTAGATGGTTAGTTCAAAACAGCTCTCCTGGGAAGGAGGACAAGGGCTGAGCCTCTTGGCTGCCATCTTGGTGCCACTCACCTTAATTTTGTCCCAAGTGATTGTTCACACCTGGAGAGGAAAGATCACCCTATCAGTCTACCAATCAGAATTTACCATCCCAACTGCAAAAGGATATAGAAGACTCTCTAGTGTAACAACAGGTACAATAGCATCTTCAATGTGACCTAATATTAAGACTAATTATCATATCATGAGGTCCACCACCCCACCATGGGTTCTCAGAGAGGCTGCTGGGAGGTCCACCTGTAGAGTAAGACTCTGGTGACCTCTGAACCACGAGGTAGGCCTGACCCAGGTGGTTTAAAAAGGAACCCCTGGCGATAGTTAAAGGTCTCTTTGCCTCTCTGCCTACTTGCCGTGCAATAGAGGCCCGTTCATTGTTCATAGTGAATGTATCTTGCTTTGTAAGCCTGTATCTTGCTCTTCCTCTGTAAACTTTCCTTTCTTTTCCTCAATAAACTTTGTTTTGTTTCCTTACTGTAGGGCATCTGATCATTTATTGACCAAGAGCACTTCAAGAACTGAGGACCCAGGCAGTTGCCTGAACCCCAACATTTTAGGAACCAGACAGCTGACTTTGAAACCCAGTAAAAGTATGTTCTGTCAGTCACCACTATACAACTATCAGTGAAATAGCAACTTTTGTTAAGAGAAAAGAAAAACCGGCACAGGTGGTAACCGAGGTAATCTGTGACCAGTGAAAAGTGGACAAGATACCTAAAGACCTTGGAGATGAGTAAAAAGCTTTATAGATGATTATAGGGGGAACTAAGATAAGATAGTGATGCCAGGTTTTGCCTTTGGGACAGTGACTCCTCTCACTCATGAGGAGTATCCTCTTCCTCCCTCTTGAAAAGTCTCTGCTTTATCTATGCTTTAAATAAATTAAGTGCACTGGAGAGTTCTGGCTGCTTAACTTCCCTCTCCCTTTACTTTACTTTCAATTCTTCTTGACCCAACTTGCTACTTTTGCTGAGTGACCAGACCATGTCTACTGGACAGCTCCAGGGTCTTAGAGACCCTTGACAGAAAGTAAATGAGAAAATAATAAAATGTACCTTCCTCTTGAGAACATGTGAATTATTTACCAAAATCAACTTTCTATTAGGCCATAAAGAAACTATCAACAACACAAAATATTCTGGGTCCTACAGACCAGTTTCTGCACCAAATCTTACTCTCGCCATATATCCCCTAGCAAAATAGCAAAAATACAACAAAGAAAAAATAAGTTCAATAGTTTGAAATCTCAGAAAAATATAGTTTAAAAGCACTTGTGGTATAATAGGTACTAAATATTTAGAACTGAATAATTTGGAGATACCTATTTGGTGGAAACTATTATAGCAGTACATATGAAAACATTTATAACCTCAACTAGAGTAGAAAAGCAGAAAATTAATAGGTTGGCTGTTTAAAACAAGGAATTAGAAAGTGAGCAAGTACAAAGAATAAGGCAAGAAATAATAGAACTAATACAAAATATTCATAAATGAAAAGAATGAAACTATTAGGGTGGTCAAGAAAACCAAAATACGGTTCTTTGAATAGACTAATAAACTAGTCAGATATTTGTTAAAATTTATAAGGAAGTAACAAAGAGTCATGAGTATATGTTCTTAGAATGGGAAAAAGGAAGCAAAGCTATAGAGGATTGCCAAAATCTAATTATTTAAATATGTTCACTTCATAATTCTCAACATTTAAATAGAATGAGCATGTCCTTGGAAATATACACCTGCTGATGACTGATTGAACAAAGAAGAAATAACACTGCATATATGTTTTGTTATTAAAGATACTGACTCTACAGTCATAATAAAAAGACGCAATCATTGGAGGGGCTCTGGAAATTTCACTGCAAAAATATGACTCTTTTATATAAAGAATATTTTGAATGAAAGCCCTTGGAGATCAACAAGTTTTGGAAGTAGCTTTTTGTCTACATAAAATTAGATGAATCCATTACACACACAGGCACACACAGGATCACACATACACACACACACACACACACACACGCGTGCACACCTTTTTCTCCCCTCCCTGTTATCTCACTATATTGCAGGAAAGAAGATCAAGAGTGTAACCACACCTGGACAAAACTATTTTGAAGACGGTACTTATCTCTCAGGTTAATTTAATTTCCAAAGAAAATCATTTACAAGTTACTCTGTTTTCCTTTACCTATTCATTCTCCCAAATATTTATTTATTCTCCGTAGTAACCATTTATTGCCCCTAATCAGATTACCTATATTCCCCTTCTCCCCTTCCCCTTTAAAATAAAGGTATATAAATTTCTGGACTCCATTGTGATACTGGATAATCACTCTGTGGTTCTCCATGTATTCAGGGTAAATAAATCTCTTTCTTTTATTAACCTGCCCTATTGTGATTTCTTCTTTTGGGGAAAATTCTGGGAGTGAAGGGGAAGTTTCCCTTTACCTGGACATTATCAGGGTTAGAGAATTTGAACATATAAGCTTTCAAACATTTAATACACAGATAACCTCAACTTAACACAAAACATTTCACAGAATATAAAAAGAAAGAATAACCCATAACTTGATTGATGGGCATAGTATAATCTTGATACCAAAGACAAGGTAGTATGAGAAAAGTTTATTCCAAATTTATGAAACTATTGTAATGACATTTCAAAAATAAGTAGTAACCTATGGCTTAAATATAATATTTACGAAATACAATTCATTGTTAAATTTATTAACAATAATAGATACTTGAACGTCGTTTCACACCTAAGTATAATTACTCCTACCAATGTATTTGGCTTTAAATTAGAATTAATGACAAGTGTAAATGGGGCTGAAGCTTTTCATGGTCTGCAATCAGGATTTGCATCCTGAAATCATTAGAAAGATTGTGATTTGTCTTCTATAAGAGCCTTTCTTCATCTCTTGTCCCTGTAGATTTGAATAGCAGGGGTGGATAGGATTCTTCTGGGAACTTTGCTCATCCATACGTACTAAGTAATGACTCACTTATTCCCTAGACTCTCCATCCAGTAGTCTCATCTAAATTAATAATTTAGAATTATCCATTTGTTCATTTCATCTGAAACCTAGAGGAGGGCAAGTTAAATTCATTTCGAAATAAATCTCCTTAGCAAATGGAGAAATGTAATTTATTTAAACATACTTTAGCATAGACAGTGCTGTGCTCTGAATGGGTTGGTAGGTTAATTTGTTTGCATCTAACTCTAGGTGGATTTGAATGACGTAACTGGAATTTACATTCCAGTATTGGTCAGGCACACAGTAATCCTAAGGCCTACACTTTAGAGGCAGCTAGAGCTTCTGTCCTTCTATTATTTTCTCAAACCAGAGGTTTTCTAATACTATAATACCATTAGAAATGATTTCCCTCAGTCAAATTAAGGATTTATTACTTAGTATACAGGCATAAGAAATTGGCTTTCCTTGATAGTTCACATGAATGGGTTGGTTAAAAGGAAAGGGGAAAAAATGACAAAGCTTCTTATTTGTATGAAAGAAGCCTAAAAATCTAGAGATAGCTGTACTCTTACGTATGACACCTAAGACTTTATCCCCAAATGGCCTGTGTCCAGCCAAGCAGTAGGACAGCCTAGTTGCCTACCTCTGACTTAAGAATATACATGATTGTCCTGCTAGAATATTGTTGCATCTGTTCTGAATGAAATTTTGATGTAGTTAGAAAACCCAAAAACAGAGTTAGAATTATATTAAGTTTAAGTAAAGGTTATATGAAGTTTAAGGAAAGGTTATATTGCTTAGTGCTTACTTGCTAAACAAATACTTTTAACGTAATTGCCAATTTGTGGCAGAATTGTGTGACCTGCTTTTCTTAGAATATACGACTTGTAAATTTTTGGCATTATTTTTGTGAAAGAATGACCAAGTTGGCATAAAATAGTCTGCAACTTTGTGCTTCAAAGAATAGTGATACAGCATTTGTAAAAGCTAAGAAGAGTGCACGTGTGTTTTTTTGGATAAAAAAGATTCACTTCTATTAATAAAGTTTAATTGGATATAGAAATAGACCACAGTTTGAATTGAGGGGTTTAGTTTGTTTGGGGTCATCTGCAATATATCTTTTCACTGCTCTCTTTCTCTCTCTTTTTCCACTTTCTATATTTTGTGTCTTTGTTTCCTTATAAGTTTGACTTAGGTTCCACTTCACTAATTTTCTCTTCAGTTTGTTTAAGTTCCTGTTTAAACCCACCTATCGAGTTCTTAATTTTGTCATTGCGTTTTTTCAGCATTATAATTTTTGTTCAGAATTTTTTTTCAGTCACTACTATTTTTTAATCTCTGTCATCTGTAAAAATTTCTGGACCAAGATTTTATAGCCTTGAAAATAGAAATGCTACTTAATTCCAATCTTTAATATCTCTGTCTACCAATACACTCCTTTCTGCTTCTAAATATTAATCCGCCTATCAAAATTCCCACTTCTTTTAACCTCATTTTTCCCCTTTATCCATCATTCTATTTTTATCTTACTGTCCAAGTTCATAAACAGATAATTTATACTAACTGTACTTATTTCCTTTCAAATAGTTATTTTCCTGCAATCTAGTTTTCATTCCTACTACTGTTTTTAAAACCACTTGAAAAAATATTAATAAAATCTTTATAATGAAAAATATTCATTTCCAAATAAAATACAAAAAAAAAATGACACCTATGTTTTCAATTCCCTAATTCTGTTGACTTACTTAAAAGCAATGCATGCAAGTTGTTTTTTTTTAAATTAAAGGTTAAAGAAAGATATGAATGCAAAGTTACTTTCCTTAAAGAAAATCACCATTCCACACTCTCTTGTAAATATATGGAGAAAAAAATGTGTGCATACACTTACTGACTGCGCAACGAAACATTAAAAGATAAGGAAATTCATTTGTTTCCCCACATAACCTAGCTGACTTAGTGTTAAGCAGATCTTCTGACTATTCTGGACAGTGGGGTGTGATTAGCAGTGAGCTGCTGAGTGTGGTCTATGTGCTTTCCACCCTGCTATAGCAGGTGGGCAGGCTGCAGTTTGTGATACTAGAATGACTGGACTGCAGTCCTCTGCTTTGTTGAGTCACTGTGGAGGACAACTACCCTGAAGAGCTGCCAAACTCAAGTTCTATTTTTAGTTTTCCTAACACATTCATAACATTTTTGTTACGTGTCATGTCACAGTAGAAATGCAACATTGATGATAAGATATGACAATATTTTAGAATATAAGACATGTAATTTTTGCCATTATTTTTGTGAAAGGATGACCAAGTTGGCATAAAACAATCTGCAACTTTTTGATACAGGGGACTTAACATGAGTGTTAAGATACAAAACAACTGTATCTTAACACTCATGCCAACTGTTCAGCGATCAGGAAGCAATATTTTTAGTATGCCACGTTATATTTTGTATGTGATTTATACAACACACTTACATACACACATATGTTTGTGGGTTTTACTGTGCTTTAGTTACCGTATTAGAAATTGTTAAGCGCTTTGTTCAGAGGTTAATACACTATGACATTTCACATTTCACATGGTGGGAAAGAAGTTCCTTTTCATTGTCTTGTACAGAAATTCTGATACTGAGAAGCAGATTGCCCATGTTGAATGAGGGATGCCTGGGTATGCACATGTATATAATTCTTCATTATCAATTCCACTTGCACTTTCTCAATACTGAGAAACAAAACACTTCTGTCACTGGAGCTTGCCTATACTAAGGGGGACATCACATTAACACTGCTCAGTTAAGTTCTCTCTGCAGGGATCTGGCTTCCCCCACCCCCACCCCCCGATTTATCTTCCTGTATTTTTATTTTCTCTTTCTACCTAACATCAATGCTCTGAGAGTTCTGTCCTAAACCGTAATTCTTTTTCTTTGTTTAGCAATAGCATTCATCTGAGATCTGCGTTCACCACCATGATCTCCATCTCCTTCATATTTACAGCTGTCTCCCAGATTTATAGATTTCATAAACTTTTCCTTCCTACACATGTAAATCACTGTTATCTGTTAGATGTTCGCGAGATTTATAAATTGCTGTAACCACACAGAATGTTTCATTTGGTCACTCTTTGGAACATTTAATTGTTTTCTTCAAATAAATGATCATTTATTTTATTTAGATCTTGAGTTATAGGTGGAGATAGCTGGTATTTTGTCTAGAACTTTGAGGGCAGGATTCTGTTTGTTTATATTTTATTCCAAACCTCCTTTAATGTAAGAGTATGTACGACTCACAGTGAACAGTCATGATTAACTTATACATGTTATCATTTTGGTTGACAACTGTCATAAAAGATGGTCAACGCAAAGTTTTTATGCAATGTGTTTTGGAGACCACTTGGTCTTAAGTTGCCTTGGAATTTCCTAGTTTTAACGTTGATAGTTCAGGTTCAAGGAAATCTTTCTTCATCTCAGGCAGATGAAAACATTTGGTCGCCTTTGAGAGAGACAGAGAGAGAGGAAAAGGGAGAGTTATATTAACTTTGTTTAAAAGGGGCAGTAGGACAGAATTGAGGAGGAGGCAGAGAAAGCTGGAACTTTGAACACAGGGAACATGAATCCCACTGTCTCAATTAAGATTCCAAACTGAAACATGGTGACATCAAAGTGAATAGAGGCAGGTATCTCATGTCCAGGTAGCTGTTCTTCTCCATTTTAACCAGAAAGAAAAGAAAATATGTAAGACTAGAAGTAGAGAACAACTTAGTGCTTGGTACAGCAGTACAGACTCCATCTCTGTTTACCAAAGGTAACTCTAAACCTCGGGAGTTCAGGGTGCAGAAGTCTGGAAGGAAGGGGCTTCTGGGAAAACTAATTTTGGCCTAGATCCAATCAACCAACTCTCTCTTAGTTCTACTGGAAATACCTGAAAATGATTCAACCCTGCAATGCAAAGCAGAAGACTTCTATTTCTAAATTCCTAAATCCTTTAAGAAAGATCTCTCATAAAATCCTCACTGGCTTTAATCATATTGACTCAGTTATAAACAGAAAAACTGTATTTAGAGAGCAGTGATGACACAGGGATAAAGCCAGCAGAGGCGCAAGGAACAACATCACTTTAAAGAGATCGACCTATTCATTGCAAAAGGTATGAAATTGCCAACAACTAATCATTGGCCTTGCTAGATCCAGTTTTACCAACACTTCTGTCGGCCTCTTAACTCACTTTCCCATTTGCATGAAGAGAAATCTTTCATGATTTCTCTAGCATTGGGGAATGTTGGAGGGAGAAGAGCCCTTATGTCAGTGATACGGTCTGGATGTTTGGCCCCTCCAAATCTCATGTTGAAATTTGATCCACAGTGTGGCAAGCATGGCCTGGTTGAAGGTGTTTGGGTCACAGGGGTGGGTCTCTCATGACTGGCATGGTGCCCTCCCTGTGATAATGAGTGAAGTCTCGCTGTGTTGGTTTATTACTAGATGTTTAAAGGAGTCCAACACCTCTTCCTCCCCTCCCTCTTTACTCCTTCTCCCACTATCCAACAAGGCTCCTTCCACGTTGATTGGAAGCTTCCCAACCCTCAGAAAAAGTAGAAGCTGGAGTGATGCTTCTTGGAAAGCCATGTTTCCTGTATAGTGATGTTTCTTGTACAGTGGTGCTTCTTGTACATAGCCGTGAACTGTGAATAAATCTCCATTCCTTATAAATTACCCAGCTTCAGGCATTTCTTTATATTAGTGCCAAATGGACTGCTGAGAGAGCACTCTGAACCCAGCAAAACAAAAGATTTGGGAGGAGTCGAGTAGGGCAGAGCATTGCGGGTAGCTTGCCAATGCCCATGGATCACATGCTAGCAGGAGGAGCTGTTTATTTGAAACAGGTTCCAAGACTGTCAGAAAAAATCATATTCAAATATAAAAATCAAATCTTATTCTAGGACTGATTGAATTAGTCATGATTATGAAGTAATGTGATAAGATTGCTAAGACATGCTGGCATATACTCTATGCCAAAGGTAAGCATCCTTTTGAAGATATTCACCCCCTTCAGCGATATTACTACACTTCAGAATTTTGTTTTGTGGAAATGCTATCACATTTTAGTATAGTCTTTAAAAGAAAAACACGAGGGTTGATAGATCTTCATCTGATTCATTCATTGATGTTTGAATGTTTGAAATGTGAGGATGTATTATTATTTGTTATGGAGAGTTTTTCTTTTCTGTGTGACATGTGTGGTACCATCTGTGGCCTCTATACCTTTGATATAGTAGCACATACTCTGTCTTTTGGTTATGATAAACAAAATATCTCCACACATGGCCAATTGTCTTCTCAAGGACAAATTCACTCCTATTGAAATATAAAGAGTTAAAAAACAGCCCTCAAATTAAGCAGTAGGAACAGACCAGGTTTTGAGAGATCTGAATGTTATACAAAAAAAAAGAGAGAGAGAGAGAGAGAGAACAAAGTAGTGACTTCTAATAAAGTGCAGAAGTGAATATTTATTGGGCTGCACCTATGGCTCAAAGGAGTGGGGCACCGGCCCCATATACCAGAGGTGGCAGGCTCAAACCTGGCCCTGGCCAAAAACTGCAAAAAAAAAAAAAAAAAAGTGAATATTTATTTATAAAGAGAAAGTTAATCACTGAAATTTTAAGTAGCTGACATACACCACAAACAAAATCTAAAGCTATGCTTATTAATTTACAGTGTGGTATACATCTGTAATGTATTATTTTTAGTATTTGGCTTCATATTTTATACTTTGGCTGCAACTTTCTAGATGACAATAATTTTGTTATATTATTTTTTATGAAGATAATAGAAAAATAAGTAATACTTCCATTCAGCAAGTATTTTTTCTACTATGTAGATATTTTCAATGCTGGAAGTCTTAAGACATGCTTATATTGACCTCTCACTCTGCATTTATTTCATGAAGCTGGTGCCTCAGCACAGTGGACAGCAGGAGAAATCCTGAAACACATTCCTACATTGGTATGGCAGCAATTATTTAATTATGCACTCAAGTAAGAGGAAACCATTATGATATCTTCTAGTTTAACACACCAGGATACCTTTTTCTTTATTCTGGTAACAAATCTATCTTCCATATGATTTAGGTATGATCCATAGACACAGGACAGGGAGATAATCAATGTGAAAATCAAAATGTTCCACTCGTATGACTGTTATAATTGATAGGAGAATGGGCAGAAGTCATAAGTTAGAATATAGGAATTTTGAGGATTCTAATAAATAATACCATCTTTCCCTCTGGGTTCGAAACCAAAATGAAGATAGACCCAAGGTCATTCCTTTTTTTCCTATGCATGACTTCTGAAAAGAGTAAATGAGGGGCAAGGAGTCAGTAACATCATCATCTCTGAGTCACCTTGAGCTCTTGTACTTCCAACAAAATAAAACAAAGGCAAAAACAAGTGTCCAAAAAAAAAAAAAAAGATCCTATAATGAGTGCGTATCTAGGCTACGTGTCTACTAATTAAATGGATGTGGTGAAGTGCTGATTGTGGACTTTTTAATCCTTTTTAATCAGGTGAAGGAGTCAATAGGAAAAGACAGTGAGAGAAGTAAGGTCACAGAAGTGACACATTTTAAGGTAGCATGCCCTTGAGGTTCCACTGAGATTAATTATGCATGCGTATTGCTATCATTCTTTGATCAGATAACTGGGGTGTGGTATGAAAAAGATGGTTTAATATCTCATAGAGTGATATATAGATTAGATCATGCATTCCCATTTTAATGCATAGACAATCATGCAAAAATCAGTTAAGTAAATTATCAAGGTGTCAAAAAATGTATGTGGTAAATTTGGGAGGAGGCATCCGTCAAAGCCAGAGGTGAGTGATGATTCTATGTTGAATATGTATGTCATTTAGAAAACTTTAAAGGGTTTGAGCAGTGTTTCTCCTTGTTTTCAGATGTGGTCTTCCCGTCCCAGATCTCCAAATTATTATGCCATAGTCTGACAATATTGAGAAGTCAACAGTTTTACTGTGAGTCAAAAGATGTGTGTTAAAAGAGCATTAAATCTGTGAACAGGTATGGGATTTTACTTCCCCTTTCAAAATCTAGTTATACAGTCCAAGTACAGTTCTATCTAATTGAGAGAGAGTTCTATTCAGGTTTTGCCTCTGATTTCAAGTAAATTTATGAACTTAATAAAGTAATTGACCTCGACTACAGTTTTTGAGCCTTTAAAGCATGAGATTCGATCTGGAGATGACTATATTTTCTTCCAGCTCCTGCTTTTTCTACTTTTGACTTGTACTATAAGATTTGCATCTAAAATTGTCATATCACGTTATTAAAATATATTTCACATGCACAGGAAAACTTAATCATAAAATCAAAATTATTGTACCTGCCATCCTTTTCCACAACTCCTAGTTATTTTTAAGAATTTTTAAATTGTGTTTCTTTTATTTTTCCACAAAATTATATGTTTTCTTTAGCTGTCAAATTTGACAGGAAGTTATTTATTATCTTGTGTTGTATAAAATCTAGATTCTATTTCTAGTTATATTTAGTTTTTTTTTTTTATCATAACACTTGTTCTACCTCCCCCCCTTCAATTATTTGGTCTTGACAAAGATTTGACTAATCAATTGGTATTTAAAGTATCAAAATTTGGATTTGTTGATCTTTTTAATTTTTTTTGTCTTGCTTTTATTTCATCTTTCTCCTTAGTTTATCTTGCTTATTCACTTGCTTGTAGAGTATAACTATTTTAATCTTTCTTTCTTCCAAAGGCATGTTTTTCAAAGATCACATTATTTCACAAGTTTTCATTTGTAATATGTGAAAAATGTTATTCTTGTTCCCAATTATCTGCCTCTTCTTGTAGAATAATTCCATATCTCTGCTTACTGATATTTGATTTAAGATGATACTCTGTTGAGGGAATATCTCTTCTCTTCCACTGACATGGGCTTGCTCACATGACTTGCTTTATCCACTAGAAGTAGCTAAAAAATTATTGTGTAGATCACCTCTCCTAAACCTCCAATGTTCTCATCTTTTCTCTTTGACTGCCTATCTCTTTGTCCCTTTGCCTACTTTTCTGAGAGACTCTAGCACTATTATTTTCCAACCTGTCTTTTGAATATTGGCTCTCATTTTTCTATCTTCCAGTATTTTGTCTAGAGAATGCAAGTCTGATTCCCAGCTTTCTGAGAACTGAATCAAGAATAATTCTGGGACTCCCAGTCCTGGCCTGTTACTTTTCATTCAGTCCCCTATTTTTAGTTTTATACCCTTGCTCTCCATTATACCAGCTGCATCTCAATCTAGAAATCTTTTGTTTTGCATTCTTTTTTTTTTTTTTTTAAGGGCAACAAAGAGAGATTTTATTTAGGAAGAACAAAGAGAAAGTCTAGAACACTTCCAAAGAGAGTTGGAAGTGGGTCTCTGTCATGAAGGAGAGAAGGTGAGAGAGACCCTGTTTTATATTCTTCAAAGAATAACCTCAAGTTATCTCTCAGCGCTTCTTTCAGGTAATATACAATGCCAAGTCAGTTATCTCTGCTCTTTTTTTCCCCTAGTTTCTAAAACGTTGTGATTTTCTTCTTGTTCTCGTTTTCTTATGAGTTTTTGACATTTGTATAAATCTTTTTGGTTATATTTTCAATGGATCATTAGAAAAGAGGGAACATATGTGTATATGTTAGCTCTGCCACTTAAAACTAATTTTCGCTCCCCCCTCATATTTTTTAACGCATATTCTTAATTTGGGTTATCTCCAAAAGTGGGGACTAAGAAGGATTTATATAAATGGAATGTGTGGAAAGGGCAAAACTGTGGACAAAATAAAAAATCAGGGCTTCTTAAGGAATTGTGGGGCAGGAAATAGGGACAAATGGTAGATTACTGGGGGCTTACAGGGTGGTGAATCTATTCTGTATGGCACTGTAATGGTTGATACATGTCATTATACATGTATTAAAATCCAAAGAAGGTTCAAAGAAAGAGTGAAGCTTAATGTAAAGTTTGGACTTCAGTTACTAATAATGTATCAATATTGGCTCATCAGTTGGAATCAGTATACCACATCAATGCAAGGTGCTATCATAGTAATTCAGGAAACTGTGTGTTGGGGGGGGGGTGTATGGAGAGTATGTGGGAACTTTCTCTTACTTCCAATGAATTTTTCAATAAACCTAAAGCTGCTTTAAAAGATGAGGTCTATTAATTAAAATAAAAAGAATCTAGATTTGTTCTGACAAGTGGCTATGTTACTTGTGACTCACTTTGATGATTTGGAGACTGGTTTTATACTTCGTTGGGAAGTCCAGATGCCTCTAATTCAGGGTGTCTCTTCTGAATGCTGTGTTCTCCAGTGAGGCACTCCAATTCAGCTATTCAGAACTAAAATGTCTCAAAGATAGGCAAGCTTTGGTTGTGGTTTTACTTGTGACTTCCTAGCAATTGTTACCACTGTAATATATGTTGGCCTTGTGGAGTCTGAATTTACCCACATACAACGTATTACTCAGCCAAATTCTGAAGGTGACCTCTCTGCAGATCTCTGAAGCTATTTTGTCTTTTCTCTGCACCACAAATTCTAGTCACTTACTGCTTAGGTCCTCTGCAGACTTACTTATCTTTTCTTTGTGTTATGTTACCATCCAAAAAGTGTCTCTGGGTAAAAATCCGGGGCAATAATGGGGCTCACCTATTTGTTTCTCTTCTCTCAGGCATCAAATTTCTGTGGTTTCTGTTATAAAAATATAACATTTATTTCCTCTTCTCTTCTCTTCTCTTCTCTTCTCTTCTCTTCTCTTCTCTTCTCTTCTCTTCTCTTCTCTTCTCTTCTCTTCTCTTCTCTGACAGAGTCTCACTTTATTGCCCTTGGTAGAGTGCCATGGCATTACACAGCTCACAGCAACCTGCAACTCCTGGGCTTAGGCGATTCTCTTACCTCAGGCTTCCAAGTAGCTGGGACCACAAGTACTCACCATAACACTGGCCAGTTTTTGTTGCAGTTTGGCTGGAGCTGGGTTTGAACCTGCCACCCTCGGTATATGGGGCCAGTGCCCTACTCACTGAGCCACAGGTGCTGCCCAGCATTTCCTTTTTTTAATGGCTGGGGGCCCAGTCTGATCTAGCTACTCTATCTAGATTAACAGCATGAGTTTTAACAAATAATTAAAATCTTTGAATGTTTCTATTTTTTTTTTTTTTTTTTTTTTGTAGAGACAGAGTCTCATTTATGGCCCTCGGTAGTGTGTCGTGGCCTCACACAGCTCACAGCAACCTCCAACTCCTCAGCTTAAGCGATTCTCTTGCCTCAGCCTCCCGAGTAGCTGGGACTACAGGCGCCCGCCACAACGCCCGGCTATTTTTTGGTTGCAGTTTGGCTGGGGCCGGGTTTGAACCCGTCACCCTCGGTACATGGGGCCGGCGCCTTACCAACTGAGCCACGGGCGCCGCCTGAATGTGTCTATGTTTTAATTGCAAACACTGGTGACAGTCTTTCTTATCTACCTCATTTTTTTTTTTATCATTCCTGTATTTTGCTTTGTAATTTCTTGCTCTATTTAAAAAATATATATATTTTTATCTCTTGGAGTATTCTAAGTATACGTTGCCATTTTATTTTAGCATTTGAATTTTATGTAGACTAAAATCATCTTTTGGATCTTAACTATTTTTCTTAGTGTTACATCTTCCCACATGTTTTAGAATTTTGGTTTTCAGTCTTATTTTGACTTTGAAACAATGTTACTTCTCATTGACTGTTGAGTGCTGGTGTTTATTCTCTCATTCCTGACTCGTTCCTGTGTGGTGGATTTATACCTCCCTCCACCTCCCACCAAAACGACACACACACCCCCAATGCTTCAAATTAACCTTATGGTGTCCCAAGTCCATAAACTGTTTTCATTTAACATGTTTCACCAGGAACGGGCATGCCATGGAGAGAGCAAAGATGTTATCAATTGAGTTTTGGCTTCATTCAGTTTTTGACTCGAGTTGTCTCATTTCTTGAGTAGACGTGATATTTGCTTCTTCTTCTTTTCTTTTTTTTTTTTTTGCTAAGTATAAACCCAACATGAGCAATGCCCTCAGAGGGCAGCCTTGGTTTTTCTTGTATGAGTGGAAAAATCAGACTTCAACTCCTCATTTGTTATACCCAGGCCCTTGCATAGCTAATGTTGTCTTTTTTACCCACAGAAGCCAAACTCCTAGTCAGCTCTTTCTGCTTACAGACTGGTAGCACAGCTGTCTCTTGATTTTTTTGTCCTGCTTGCCTTTTCTGCTCCATTTCTGTTTGCAGAGACCTTTCAGCTTAATATGGATCTTATTTCCCCTCTTTAAATTTTTATTTTTTAATTCTTGCCATGTACTCTGAGTATAAACTTACAGAGCTGCTGTGCAGATACCTCATATTGTTTTTCTGAATCCTTCGAAGACCATATTATCTTATGTGAAAAATATCAGACCTTTAATTATGCTAAAATTTAGCTTCTTATCTGCTATGTCAACAGCAGACTGCAATGTCCTCCAACGTAATGCCTATAACTTAGGCACTTTACCTCCTGACACACTGTCTTAAGGTGTCCTTTTCAAGCTATTATCTCTGACAGTGTATTTTAGAATTTACCAATTCCTCTGTTCAACTTGAATCTACTATACCGATTCTTTTCATCTTAATACATTTACTGTTCATGGCTGATTAGCCAGAAAGTATTCCTGTTTTTAAATGAAGCTCTTAAACTCTTAAATTTATAAGAATTTCCAATTTTTAAAGAGACAGTGATGTTTTTTGACAAGAGTCCCCTTTTTGCATCTAGCCCGCCAGATTCAGTATTACAAGCGAAAGAGCAGTTACTGAAAGCACATTTTATGAGATGAATGTTACAAAGAGCAATGTCTTTAAGACATGAAATCATGATGATGTCAAGAATATCAATACTTGATAGATATCCTGAAAGTAAATATCACTGCCTGGGATTCCCTGACTTTTCCAAATCTACTGGAGAGAACGAAGATGTTTTTAAAAAGCTTATTTGACTTTACATTCTCATTCTTGGCATTGAGTTCTTCACAAAGAAGCCAAAGATTTGGTACTATTAACCTAAGGGTTATAATTAAGCCATTCCACTTTAACATTTTGTCTTGTTATTTTTTTCATAAATGTGTGTGGATTAGGGTAGAGACAAATTACTTGGCATTGGTGATGACAAGATGAATGAAAGCCCATTTATGTGCTAAGGAAATTTGAAGTCTGTGTCTTAGGACCCTGCAAATGCATAGTTGTAATACTTGAAAACAAGCACTAAATGAAAAACATTACAGGATCAATCAGGCTCGAAAAACTATTCCAGGGGTCATTAATTATGTCAAGTACTCTCGTAACAGATCAGCTAAGGAACTTCACTTTCTAGATGAGGGAAGGATGTATATAAAATAACTTGATGCTTATATGTGTCATCATTTTTATACAAAATTGAGTTTCTCATTTATGTTTGGCCACCGAAGAACACCTCAAAGTACTTTCATCCCAAACTGGCATATGCATTAGCAAATTTCAAACTCATTTTAACTCTAACCTAAAAATCATTCAGATATCAACTAAATCTATAGCGTCGAGGCTCAGAAAAAAATACCCCCAATGAAACTCTCAGAAGCCAAAGGTTTTCTCTCATCTTCTCCTGTTCTCCTGCCTCTCAGTTCCACTCTTTCCTGAGGTCAGCCAGAGAAACTAGAATTCATCTTCCTCAAGGCAGATTGTACAAGCCAGAATTCTTTCTCCCCCCTGAAAGCCAGCCATAAAACCTAAAGTTATTCTATGTAAACACTGGCCATAAAGAAATGACCTGACCTACCTTGTATGATTTTTATTTCTTAAGACCCTTTTTCCAGAGAAGACTTTGCTTCACACCCAAAAAGAAGGAGCATATGCTCAATAAGGCCAAGAAGAAGCTTGACAGACAGGCCTTGCTTGGCTTCCCTCCTCAGTCTACTAACATTAGATCCTAACTTTCCATCCAATCATATTGTCACATGAATGTCCATACTTTGTCAAACCTAAGTGTAAAATGAGCAAGTTCCCCTGAATCTTTGAGTCTTCATTTTGAAGGCTTTATGTATACCAGTTAAATAAATTTGTATGCCTTTTCTTCAGTTAATCAAAATGCCTCATGTCAGTGATTTTTCAGTGAACCTATATGGGCCAATGGCCTTGGTCCCTACCTTAGATTTTTTTTTTTATATATATACAGAGTATTACTCTGTAGTCCATCTAGAGGGTAGTGGCATCATCATAGCTCACTGCAACCTCAAACTCTTGGGCTCATGCAATTTTCCTGTCTCAGGCTCCAGAGTAGCTGAAACCACAGGTGCATAACACCATGCCTGGCCAAGTTTAAAAAATTTTTTTTTGTAGAGACAGGGTATTGCTGTTGTCCAAGTGGGTCTTAAACTTCTGGGCTCAAGTATGCCTCCTGCCTCAACCTCTCCAAATGCTAGTATTATAGGTGTGAGTCACTGCACCCAGCCCCTAGGTTGGCTTGTTTTAAAATAAAATTATATTTATATAATATATAATCTATAAAAATAGATGTTACTTATATGTAAGTTATGTCACATATGATAAAATGAATACCTGTGAAAATGAATATCATTTTATTTGTGAACTACAATACTATCAATATTAATAAATCCACTTAATTTTATGTTTATATTTTTTATTTTAATTTTATATTTGAAATATATCAATATGCATGTCTTACATGTATATATGTAATGCATGTGTATATATTAATGCATATGTGTATATGTATAAACTATACAATTTATTTTTCTTTGGCTTTGATCATTATACAAAATGCTATATTCTATATTCTTCCGTGATTTTTTTTCTTCATTATTATGCTTTTATAATTCAACCACGCTAATCTTTGCTAGAATACTTTGTTTTCATAGTAGGCCATAAAGTGAATATGTGATGATTTATCCATTCTCCTGTTTAAAGATGTTTGCACTGTCTTCAGTTTTTGCTTATTTTTGTTTTTCTGTGTTTGCTATTTTAGATTCTATTGCTTAGTATTCTATAGCCATCTCTTAATAAAAATGTGCAAGAGTTTCCCTAAGGTATAACCCCCGAGAAGTGTAATTGTTGAATCTGGCAGGATGTGTAAATGTTTACCTTTATAATAATATAATGCCACATTTCTTTCCTAAAGGTGTAACAATCCCATTCTCACCAGGAGTATGTAAGAGTTCCTGTTGATCCACAGGCTTGCCAATACTTGTAAGACTTAATTTGTCTAATACAATATGCACAAAATTAGATTTCATTTTAGTCTTAATGTGCATTTTAGTGATTTCAGGTAAGGTTCAACATCTTTTCCTGTGTTTATGGGCCAATTATATTCCCTATTCCGTGAAAATGTTTTAGTTCTATTTTTTTGTCATTTTTCTCCTATCAATTTAGGAGATATGAATCTATTGACATGTGATTATAATCTTCACGTTTAGCTGTTTGACCAGCTGACTACTTCTCTTCATGCTCATAGCTCACATGCTCCCCTTAATCAAAGCCATCATTCTCTCTCTCTCTGTCTCTTTTTTTCTTCCTTTTTCTTTTCTTTCTTTTTTGCAAAGAAAAATCCACTATTGTCTGTTGCCAGGAATATTACAATAACCTTCTAAAAGATGTTCCCACCTTCTTTAGTCTCCTTACAGTAGAATTGCCGGACAGATCCATTTATATATGAACAGATAATTTTGGTTCTTTTCTAGAATGCTTTATGATCTCCCATCTTACTAAGAAGAAAAATCAAATTGTTTAGTATGACTGAGAAAGCCCCTGTAATCTGGCCTCTAGTACTCTCTGTTCTTGTCCCCTCCCATTGCTCCTCTGTAACAGAGGGTATTACCTGAAAAACAAAACATTGTCTGTCTCTTGAAAACATCACCCACACTTTGGGGAACTAAACCCTGCATCCCTGCCTCAAGCCATTGGTCAGGAAGGACATGGGAATGTCATTTGTTTTATGCCACAGGAGGTGACTCAGCTGAACTGTCTGGATGGAGGCTCCAGTGGTGGAGAGTGGTGGAGGTAGGGTGGGCCTGCCGGGTGGGTAGCATCTATACATATAACCAGCATTCTAGCATATTTTATTGAATCTTTCTTCTTTTCACTAATTTTTACTGTGCAATCTCTATTTTATTATTTCTCTACGTACCCAGGGCTGCTTTTGGCTCCCCTATTCTTTACTACTGGATAAGTTTTATATCAGCATGCCATTACTATACTTTCTTATTTCTAGTAACCTTGTGACAAACAACCTTGATATATGCTTTAAAATATATCAATTTGGTCAGAAATGTTTTGGCTATTCTTAGACCAGTGTTCTTGTATAAATAGTTCGAAATTTGTTAAAACTTAAAAATCTTATTAGTATTTCAATGACATTTTATTAGATCCATTGATAGAGAAGAATTGGCATCATTGTGACACTTAGTTGAACCATCAATGAACATGATGTAGTTTTCTATTGAGTTATTCTTTAAGTTCTTTATAACATATGTTATATCTTTCTCTATATTAGCTTTGCATATAACTCTTTATATTTAATCCCAGATTTTTTGTAGCATTTGTTACTTGCATTATAAACCTATTGGTAACTAGTTGTATTAGTTTTCTGTGTAGCATAACACATCATATAAATTTCGCACCACACAGTGTTTGTGGTGCAGAAATTTAGATATAACACGTTGTGGTCCTTTGCTCGGAGTCTCACTGGCTGCCCATCTGGAGGCTTGACTGGGGATGAATCTATTTTGATGCTCACTTAAGATGTTTTGGCAGTATTCATGTCTTTTGTAGGACTCTGAGCTCCAACTTTTTTATTTTTTAGCTGTTAGCTGGTTGTGACTCTCAGCTCCTAAAGCCTGCCAATCCCTTCTAGATATTTCCCATAGTTTCTTAACACATGATGACCTAACTTACTCAAGCAAAGAGAGTTTCCAGAGAGAGTCTTCCAGATCCAAAGAAGTCTGATAATGCTACTCAATCATGGAATTGACTTCTCATCACCTGTCACAATTTCTGTTGGTTGATGGAACGTTATAGGTTTAGCCCATACTCAGAAGGGCATGAGTCTTCAAGGCAGTGGACATGGAATTTGTCAACCATAATAGGGTATAGAAACGTGATTGATGCAATAGTCACCTTGCTAGGCCAATACAAATGCTTAGTAAACTATTGTTAGATATATTCGGATTTCCTTTAGAACTGTAGATGATCACATTGCTCATAAAAACAAAAGTTTTGTTTCTTCTTTAATTCTTAATTTTATATTTGTTTCTATCATATAAGTTATACCTTGCCACTGATTTTAAAGAAAATGATACTAATATTTTACTTTTAAGTTAATAATTCCTATAGCTATTTCATAGACACCTCTTCATTCAAAAAAGTTGTCTTCTATTATTGTCATAGCTTTTGTTTGTAATCATAATTGGATTTTGTATTTAAACAGAAGACATATATAAATATGTTGAAATATAGTATTTTCTCCCATTAAGCTACTGATATGGTAAATTGCATTAATAGATTTTATACATTACTCTGCATTTCTGGGATAAATACAATTTTTTTTCATGGTAGGTACACACACACATGAACCAAGGACTTGGATTATCTTCCAGTTGCTTGCTGTTATAACACGTTACTACCAACTCCCTGGCTTAAATAAACACAAATTTATTACCTTACACTTGTACAGGAAAAATCTGAAATGGGTTTTATCAGGCCAAATATGGGGGCTGGTGTAGGGAGAATCCATTTTCTTGTCTTTTCTGTCTACTAAAAGCTGCCAACATTCCTTCACCCATAACCCTTCTTTCATCCTCAAAGACAGCAGTTTAGCACCTGCAAATCTCTTTTGTCTGATTCCTACTTCTGCCATCATATCTCCTTCTCTAACTCTGACCCTCCTGCCACCTATTTTCCTTACAAAGACCTCTGTGATTTCGTTGGGCCTACTTGGACAAACCAGAGTGATTTCCCCATTTCAAGATTCATAACTTACCTCTGCAAAGTCTCTTAGTCATGCAAAGCAGCATATCCACTGGCTCTGGACACTAGGACTTGGACATCTTCTGAGGTGGTTATTTTGTCAATGAGGTGATTAGATTCAGTTTGTGTAGAATATTTGTATCTACATTATTATTATTAATTACCTGTGATTTTCTTTATTCTTCCTATTTTTTTGTGTGTGTGATTTTGGAATTAAATTTACACTGGCTGCACATACTGAACTAGAGAATTTTCTTTCATTTCATGTTATATACATGATAAATAAGTATAAATAATTTGTTTCTTGAAAATTTAGTAGAGACTGTTTAAGTAAAATGGTCTGGGCCAGATGTTTCCTTTGTGGAATTGGTTTAAACTTTCTATTCCTTTAGGTTTTATATTTCTTCTTGGGTTAGTTTCATTAAGTAAAATGTATCTAGGAATTGATCAGTTTTATCTAATTTTTTTTTTTTTTTGACAGAGTCTCAAAAAAAAAAAGTGCTGTAGTGTCACAGCTCACAGCAACCTCAAAGTCTTAGGCTTAAATGAGTCTCTTGATTCAGCCTCTCAAGTAGCTAGGACTACAGGCACCCGCCACAATGCCTGGCTATATTTTGTTGTAGTTGTCGTTGTTTAGTGGCCTGGGCCAGGTTCAAACCCACCAGCCATGGTGTATGTGGCTGGCATCCTACCCAGTGAGATATGGGTAGGGTATGGGTATGGGTATGCCTGTTTTACCTAATTTTTAGTCTTACTCATGCTCAGGCTAGTCACAAACCTGTGAGCTCAGGCAATCCACCTGCATTGGCCTCCCAGAGTGCTGGGATTATAGTGTTTTCAAATAAAAAATTATTTTTATACTTTACACCTCTTACCTTCTGCTGTACTCTGCATATAAATTCTTCCCATTAATTAGCTCACTAATTCCCTTTTATGCTTAGCTTATTGGTGGTAAAACCATATATTTAGGTTTTCATACACATAATTCTTATTTTTAGGAAGTTCCAGTTGATCATTGTTTTCAACTTGTCAGTCATTTACTGTAGACTCATGTTGCTACATCAATATCAGTATTTTTATTCATATTTTAAATAATTCATACACATTTATTTTATATTTCACATTTGAAATTAGTGATATTCTGAGCCGACTGATTTGTTTTTCTGAGTCTCACTCATGCTAGTTTGTTTCATAAGAAAATTGTGTTCATCCCAGAACTGTAGATATATCACTTGCTCATATATCACCCATTAATAGACACTTACAATCTACTGAGTTGACATTCTGCCTTAGATGAACTAGACAGTGATATAAAGTATTTCTTTGCATATAAACTTCCTTGTTAGTTTCATGCTTCTTATTGTAAATGCAAATTTCGTTGATTGAACTCATGGGAATCTCTGCAGCCTGAGTGATGTTCTCATTACTCCCAGGAGCTATGTGGTGCTACTGAAGTGAGGCCATTTAGTGCCCTGCTGGTATCTCAAGTTTGGTGCAGGAGATGGAGTTTTAAGTACAGGTCTCCCATTTTGCCACTCACTGACTTGCAGCTTAGTCTGTAGTTTGCAGCATATATTGTATAAATATTTTCCCTCTGTTTTTTTTTTTTTTGTGTGTGTGTATCATCAATGTTCTCTGCTCATATATCACTCATCCCCCTCAACCCATTTTGAAAGGAAGTTAGTAATTTCCATTACTTTCCACCAGTCATAATATGTAATAAAACTCTGTTTAATACAGATTCTAATTCTACATTTAAAGTGGAAGAGCCTTAAGAGTGTTTAATCTACCATACAATTAGAAGTAGATTTTTTTTTAAATTAATTTTTCATTTATTTTTTTTCTTTTCTTTTTCTTTTCACAACAGAGTCTCACTATGTCACCCTCGATAGAGTGCTATGGCGTCACAGCAATCTCAGACTCTTGGACTTAAGCGATTCTGTTGTCTCGGCCTCCCAAGTAGCTGGGACTACAGGTGCCCACCATAACACCCAGCTATTTTTTATTGTTACTGCTGTTGTTGTCATTGTTGTTTAGCTGGCCCGGGCTGAGTTCAAAGCCACCAGCTCCCATATGTGTGGCCGGTGCCCTAACCCCTGAGCTACAGACTGAGTCAAAAAATTAATTTTTCAGAGAATGTATTATTCTGTGTTATATATATAATATATAATTAATGAGTATATGTGTAGATATTATATATAGAATGTATACACGACTATCTGTATTACACCCATTTGTAAATTTTAAATGGCACACAACTTTTGTTTAAATTGTAGATATAGAATTTGTTATAAAGATGTTCTAGTTGGCTTTTCAGTTATCAAAAAAAAAAAGAATTATTATCTTTTCTTTAAACCCCATTTGCAGATAACATATGTCTTTTTTAAAAATTGTATTTCAATTAATTAGTTTTATATTGTCTTTGACTAGGGGAAATTGATTTTTATTCTAAAGGCAATAGAAATAGTTGTAACTTTTTGCTCTTTGTCATGTTGAAATTATTGAAACAGAAGAAAATTAGACTTTATGGCTGAGATTATGTGTTAAAGGGTGATGTGTTAAAGGAGTTAAATTAAGTAACATATAAAATACAGATTGCCCTTTCCTCAGTTCAGTACTCATGGATTTGCTGGTATAAAATTTCATGGAGATATATATTTTGTAGATTTTGTGCTTTCTTTTTAAAGTCCTCTTGCTAAAACTGAAAGCATGTGTATTAGCTCCTACAGAGAACAGAATCAAGGCAGACCATATAAATTTTATTATCTGATAATAGCCTGATATATCAGGACTATATCATTCTTTTATCTAATTCTACCTTTAAGGAAAATAAATTATCTTGGGTGCTGAAATATTTGATCAAGACCAACTTCATTCTCCTGGCTCTTTAAAATATGTTGGATGTAGGCAATGGCCATGGCTGAATATTCGTGCACTAAAACTTAACACAACATACAAAAAATTATTGAGTAAATACCAGATTTGGGGGCCAATTAAACTCTCAAAATTTTTGCTTTATGAACACTTCAGAATTGTTAACCCCATCGTTGAATGTAAATAATTTGATATTAGGATGATTTCTATCTGTCTCTTACTGACACTAGGTTTTTGAATCATAACGTGAAATGCAGCTGCTTTTATAATTTCCATGTAGTTAAAAATAACAATTTCTCACTCACACAGAAACCATAGTAACTTATTATTTTGTAAATCAACCATGTTCACAACTGTTTCTAATATGACTTCATAGATGGTATATGATTTTTCCATATCAAGGATATCCATAAAAAGAAAAAATAATAATAACCTAATTGTATTAATTATCCAACAGTTAAATAATATTTAAGTTGAAAGCTTTAAAATATTGTACTTCTAAATTATTAAATATTTTATTTATTTATTTTATTTTATTTTATTTTTTGTAGAGACAGAGTCTCACCTTACCGCCTTCAGTAGAGTGACATGATATACACAGGACTCACAGCAACCTCTAGCTCTTGGGCTTCCGCAATTCTCCTACCTCAGCCTCCCAAGCAGCTGGGATTACAGGCGCCTGCCACAACGCCCGGCTAATTATTAAATATATTTAATCTTAGTAGAAGTAACAAGAAATTTCAAATTGTTAGAAACCTAACAAATGCATATCAACTGAGGAAATGATTTATGAGATTATTCAAGACAATAGACTTATTTTTTTCAAGACACATTGTCGTTGTAAGTGGTTAATACACCTACAATCTACTGAGTTGACATTTTGCCTTAGATGCAATAGATAGTGATATAAAGTTTTTCTTTGCATTTAAATAGTTTATATGCTAAGATTCCAAAAAGCAGTGTATAGGGCAGTGGGGCATTTTCTATACAAATTGATTTGCTCTGTTATTTTTCTTAGGATAATATTTATAACTAAGATGAGGAAAAGAGAAAGAGAGAGAGAGCAAAACTTTGTCCAATCTTGGCCAAATAAGATGGAGATGCTGAAATGAATCAATATGTTGTATATTGTATTTCTATTGGTGTCTATTAATGATAATCCACCTCAGACTCTATACGCTGATAAGAGATCTTTCTAAGAGTCCATCAGAATAGTATTTGTTCTATCAGAGTAAAGTCATAGAAGTTACATTGGATAATATATGTTTAATGCTCTTTATAATTGAAAACCTAGAGATCCATCACAGATGTTATAGCTAAAAATTGAGCCAGGTAATTCTCAGAATTTTTATAAAAAGTTATATCTTTTAAATTCAACACAAAAATATAAGATTTTGATTTAAACAACTTGTTTTATATTATATAGTAAGTCAATAAAATAATTATACCTAGTTGGTTATTCTAAGTATCTAAAAATACTTTTATTATTGGGTAGAGAGGATTTATTTTCACATAAACATTTATAGAACTCATGTTCTCTTTTCATGTTCTTTCCTAGTGGAGTCAAAGAAAAACAAAATATGAACTTTTTTTTTTTTTTTGTAGAGACAGAGTCTCACTATATGGCCCTCGGTAGAGTGCCGTGGCCTCACACAGCTCACAGCAACCTCCAGCTCCTGGGCTTAAGCGATTCTCTTGCCTCAGCCTCCCGAGTAGCTGGGACTACAAGAGCCCGCCACAGCACCGGCTATTTTTTTGTTGCAGTTTGGCCGGGGCTGGGTTTGAACCCGCCACCCTCGGCATATGGGGCCAGCGCCCTACTCACTGAGCCACAGGCGCCGCCCCAAAATATGAACTTTTAAAAAAGGGAGTTTGTTTCTAGTTTCATAATTAATAGTGGGTACAACTAGGAGGTGCTGTGTTCCTGGATTCTCTAATCGATGACGAATTTAAGAATTTTATGATTTCTGCTTCTGCTCAAGTAGGACTGACATCCAAGTTGAAAGGCTCTGAGCCCCACCTCCCAAGAGTAATGTCTGTGGGCGAGCATTTCCTACCTTTCAATCAGGGTGCAGAGAAAGGACTTGCCTTCCAAGAATCAGAATTTGCAGTCTTGCACTCTATTACCACTCTATTACCTGGAAAATTTTTCCTGCAGTCTCCATTAAGAATGCCTATGACGTTTTGTCTTAACTTCCTCAAAATGCTTTCTTGGTCTTTGGTGGTGTTCAGATCCTTCCGATTTATCAAATCCTAGTCTTGACCCTACCCAATTTGCACCTGTATTACAGTGCATCTTTGTTTTTCCGTCCTTCCTCCAACTTCTCATCATTTCTATTTTTGAACATGAAAAAAGAACATGAGTGCTGTATTTATGGGTTTGCTTTAGTATGACATCAGGGGACTAGGCTCACATCCTGGCCTGGTGTGAGACCAGTCCAGTTGGTTTTATTTCTAAGGAATTAGCTTTCTTATGGATAAAATGGTTGAATGAGATGAGGTTTTACAGTGTCTTTTAAGTACTATAACAAATTTGTCCACTGATTGTCAGGATAGAAATATCTATTTTTACAGATATGTTGTTTTCTAGCTTATAAGTAATTAAGACATAACTTAGGTCTTAGTTACCTATTTTTGAATGAATCTTAGCAATTTCTTTGCAATATGGAATTACTTTAAATAAATATTTTGGCAAATAGTTTTGCTTTAACTTGGTATACATCTCCATAAGTTTGTAATGTTTACCTTAAGTATGTTTTTCACTGACCTTCCCTGTGTTATGTTTAACTTTTTTGAGCCACCACCCACAGATATCTCTACTCTCTTCTCTCTCTCTCTGCCTCGTCTATGTCTGGTCTAAGAACTGGAGCATTAAAGAAGAAATCTAATAAGAACTCTGAGCTTGTTAATACTTTTTATTGCTGTCATTTCTCTGAGAGAGAATCATAGTGAGGGCAGGTCCACAAATTGAGAGGGATTCGGTTTCCATCTCCAAAGAGTATTATTATGTCTTAACATTACAGTAAAACTCCCTAAAATGAGAAGCATAAGCTGAACAGTCCCTGAGGTCCTTCTTAGCATGGAAATTTTATGACAGTAAAATAAAAGCGATCCTATTAAGAATACATAGGCTTCAATCCTAGATCAAACCCAGAAGGAATAAACTTACATATGCATCATTTGTCCAAAAAGAGGAAAAATGCAGTCCTCTATAGCCAACATTTTAGAGCTTCTGGGATCTCTTCCAGATTTCATGTCTGAATTTCTAGTGTGGTATGATGTCTTTGTCCCAAAGTTAAACATTAAGGAGCAACAGTCCTTTATATTTAGAGATATGCATGAAGGTCTGAGGATAAAATGCTTCAAGACAAACATCTTCTTTTTAAGAAATATTGAAATTGCTAGGTTATCTCTGCACAAAGCTTTTCCTAATCCTGTATGCCAGAGAAATCTCTGCATAAATACTTCTCTGCTTGCAAAGAATCTTGCCCTTTTCATCTTGACTCTTTAAGAGAGGAAATGATGTTCCAAGGCAGTCCTGCTTCAATTTTTCTTCATTCAGTAGTCCTTTTCCTCTGTTGCAGACCCCACTAGTTTATCCATGTACTGTCTTTATGCACAGCTTGACTTTAGCTACTCCCATCTCTCATCTGACCCAACAATCCCTATTCAAGTAATTTACATGAGTAGGTTCACAACAGTCCTGCGAAGACCCACTCTAGACCTTCCAAATATTTATCAGTCAATGTTTTTAGCCTTTCACATAATTATACCCTTTCAGGTAGTACCTTTTCTTTTCAAACTCATTTCTTCTTATTGTATTCTATGCCATTGTACCAAAAATCATCTGTTAGAAGTTTGCTTTCAGATTTTATCCAACAATGTCACCAGTAACACATTAAAAAAAAAACAAAACGGTTCATATAAATGGCCCAGAAGAGTCTACCTCTTAAGATGACAACACAGTAATTCTGAACACATCCTCATTGTTGAAAATTGCTAACTTCAGAACATTTGTCTTGTGTTTGATGTATCCGATGATGGTTAAATACAGTATATTCATTAGCACTTTCACAAAACTCTCTAATAGCACTTAATATGTTTTCTAAATAAAGTCTAATTAAAAATCTCACAGTGTGTATGATAGCCTAGTTTTGCTAAAGAATAGATTTAGAAAGGTTTAGATGAAAAGGAGAACTCTTCTAATGCCTATAAGACTCTTGATAACTTCAGTCTATAATGACCACTTAGCTGAGCTGTTATCTTAACACTTACAGTAGTACTGTTTACAGAGACATCATCATGTACATATTTTATTAAAATGCATTAAAATACATATTATACGGCTTCACAAAGAATTAAATACATCAAGTTTATTTTAAGATTAATTTAGAAAGGAGGATTGTCACTGTGAAAGATGAGTGGAACTAAGACCTATTTTAATGTTTTATGAAAACATTATTAAAAAATCCATCATTAGTTGCATTTTCCCTTGAGTCACTAAGCTCAGTTAAAATACATTAAGCTTGCTTTAAAATCAATGAAGTATTTTAAAAGGTTTTTTTTCCTGGCACAAAGCAAAAGTGGGATCATTTATTTTAATATCCCTTAAACGCCAGTATCTAATCCATCACTGGGTCTCATGTACTCACTAAAATATTATCTTGTTGAATAAAGCAACATTTCAAAGTGTATGTTTCAATTATTTTCTGGAATCAATAGGAAAATCTTGCTCCATACTATTTGAGTTTTTGTATTGCTTTGTACATTTCTCAAGGTTGATCACCTTTCTTTTCTCTTACCTGTTGTAAAGATCCCTGTGAACCCAACTTGAATAGGACACACAACTCAAAATATCTGTAGGGACACAAGAGGACAAACACTGTATGGTTCCAATATTCTAAAGTATATAAAGTAGTCAAAATCATAGAAAACAAGAAGCAAAAAGGTGATTGTCAAAGACTGGGAGTGTAGGTTGAGGGAGAATTAGTATTCAGTGGGTCTACAAGGATTGCAAGGGTCTTCAGGATTGCAAGATGAGGAAGTTGTAGAGATGTGTTCCCTAACAATGAGAATACACTTAACACCACTGAAAATGGGTTATGACAGAGAGTTAACATTATGTGTGTGTTTTTACATTTTTAACATTGTGAAGTTTAATATTTTTCTTTCCAAAGCATATAAAAGTGAATTAAGAAAAACCTTTTTTTTTTAAAGTGAGAATATTAATGACCATTAAAAATATAACCAACATCCACGCTCATAACAGCAACCTTGGCAAAGAGCTTTGTAGAGGTGCAAATAAGACTTTAAGGGAAGGGAACACCCAGTGCAAACAAGAACATTCAATGTTGGGGCTCAGTGTCTTACATTTCAATTTCACAGTGCTTTGAGATTCTCAGGAGGGCACCCCCATGTTCCCATGTATACCTGGTGCTGTGATATAAGGAATGTTCCATATCCGCGGCTGATCACTTCACTACGTATTTTTTTATCACACTTTAAAAATAAAGAAAGAAAGTTGTAAAGTGTGGCCACTCCTTTAAAAACAGGAACCCTTATTTTATTTTATTTTTTTGTTTATAGCGTGTCTTATATATTCTGCTTGTTGATTCCATTCTCCTCCCGTAGTCGACTAACTCATTCTTTCTTCTACTCTTTATATCATGGGTCTGTCTATTCCATCATGTCTAGGTCCTCACTGATTTGAATTATAACAAATATCCATAGCACAATTTCTATCCATTGTCTCCTCTCTGGAATGTCGATTGCTTGTTACTAATTTCTTTCTATTTTCTTCTGATTTGCCAGTATAATTCCAGAGAGAGAATATGGCTGTCTCAGCTCATTCTTTTCCACTAATGCGCAAATATAGTTGGTGCCCTTGTGAAGTAACTGCTCTTGACTTTGGCATCAAGCTCTGAGTCAATAACAGTATTTAGGGGAAATTATTTGAGTAATCACTTTTTTTGCATTTTTTTATTAAATCATAGCTGTGTACATTAATGCAATCATGGGGTACAATATACTGGTTTTATATACAATTTGAAATATTTTCATCAAACTGGTTAACATAACCGTTGTGGCATTTTCTTAGTTATTGTGTTAAAACATTTATATTCTACACTTAGTAAATTCCTCTTAAGCAGAGGGCGGCAACATCTCTTAGTATATATTACAGGTGCAGTGGGTTTTATCACTAACAGGTTGTGTTTACCTGCTTATTTTCTTGGCTTTCCCTTCTCAGTCAATCAATTTCATTTATTTTCATCCTGGCTTTATAATTTTTAGGACTCATTATTTCCCCAGAAGTAAATATATATTTTTTCTCAATTATTATACTTCTACAAAAGGATCATGTTTTATGTTTAGCTTCTAACAATAGTCAGGATGATTTCTGAAATTTTGCCAGTTGTATGTGTCAAAATAAAACAAGTATCTCTAGAATGGAGTGTGTAGTCCCTCTTCTGTTTATTTCTCATGTCAGAAATGATAGCCCTGAAAATATGGTCATAAATATATAAGTTATTTTCCTTTACAATATATCTTCCACTTTTCAGTGTTAATGATTTTCTCAAGTTCTTTATTTCTTCATGGAGACTCATGAAATCCTCCACTTCATCTTATTTGGATTTTATTTTATTCTCTGTAGAACCTATAAGCCATTTCTTAGGTTATAAGATAATTTACTCTTTCTTGTATTCCATCATTAACATAATAAATATGGCTGATTGTAGTTTTAAGGTCCGCTGTTGTCAATCCATAGAAGTGAGAGATTTTTTCCTATTTATTCTTTTTCTTTTAAAGCTATTTACTGTTTGATGACAATACCCCCGTTCCTATTAAACACCTCAAGCAAAATGTAGTCAATTTTTAGTGGCTCTAAAAGTCCTACGTAAATTATTCTTATTAAATTTATGAAAATATTTTCAAAGTTTAATTAATCGGGAGGAAAAATACCATAACATTTTGGTCCTTCTACCCTTTTTAGACATGTTAACTTGAACAAGGCATGTAGTCTCAGCCTTCCCATTCACACATTTGCGAAATTGCCCTCAGAAAGACTTCACTGTTGACCTTTTCAACAACTGAAAAGACAAAATCCTCTTGTATTGATAATCTAATTTCCATTTTGATTGCCTGTTATAAAATTCTCTTATACTTCATAAAATCATCGATTTTCATTTAGGGCCAAGACGGAGCATATAGAAGATACATAATTGTGTAGCATCTAATGGAAAATTTAACTAAATTCTTTTTCCTCTTAATATTTGCACATTTAATGGTTATTGTATAAACTTGTTCAAAAGATACTAGTTTATTTTGAGATTCAGTCAAAGAACACTCCACACACAGGTGGATCATTGGAACATCATTCTTCACTAAGACAATAAGATTTGACAGGGTAGAAAGTTGTTTTCTATCCATCCAATGAAAGGTTTGACTACTCTCTGAGCTGCATATCCTGTTAGATATTAATACTAATCTTTACCTAGTGTAAGTAATATCGAACTTGGTTTATTTGTGTAAGTGTTTAACGTATTTTCTCCTTCAAGGATATACTTCTACCCAGTCCCTTAGAAAAATAATGAAAACATCATGAAGCATAATATCATATGTGCTTTGCTTACTAACAGATCCTCAAAATTGAGTGAATTCAGCACACCTGGATGAGATAAATGTATTTTTTGACTTCTATGATGACCTGTCATTCTAAATACTGTTACTTCAGTTGCTTTTATCAGTATAATTCCCTCCCACTTGGTCTCTCTAAATGAGGTTCACATTTCAGTGTGGTCTCAGAAGCAATTTCCCATGGTTTCTAGCAGACCTCCAAAGCTCCAAACATTATTAAGTTTTTTTCATATATATTATAAACTTTTCTGCAGCATAACGGTGAATCATCATAATTTTGTTATGCCGAATCTGCAGATGATAGGAACAATAAGAAAGAAACCAAGAAAAGGCTCACGGTGCATTTTAGCAAATTATTTCTGACCAGTTTGACAGGTCTGTAAAGTTTAAAGGAATGTGCTCACTCTGCCCTACTCACAGCCTTTAATCTCGGATGGTGAGTGTGTATAGAGGATGTGTCACCTAGCTCCTCTTCTCACTTGCTAGGCTTCTCTATGTCAACCCGATCAAATACATCTCATACAGCAAAACTAAAGAGAACTTGGAAAATAGGGGAAGAATATTTTGCATGACACCATAACCAACATAATTTTTATTTGTCATTTTTGTGTCAATTCTCTTTAAGTCTTATTTTTATGACTAACTACTGTATTTTGGCACAGTTGCAGACAGTAGAATGCTTTTTTGTTTACTTTTGACATCTTTACCCAACTTCACATTGTTTGCCTTAGATTGTTGTGTAATATTCACAATTATATTTTGCAATAAATTTTCATTTCTCTTTGTATTTCTCTGGCATCATGCTAATCAGAAATTAAACATAAGATCTGTTTCATGGCATTCCAAACATATTATAAAAATTTCTGTTGTTGCTTGCCAAATTTTATATGACGAAACCATGTTTAGTCTCCATAGCATCGAGAAGAGATTTTATGCATTTAATAGGAATCAATAATATCTTATTTAAATGTACATTTCTTTAATGAAAACAAAGCTAATAGTTTACAGATACCTTTTAAAATTTTCTTATATATTATCAGTCTGTCAGAATAAACTCTCTTCTTTTGCTTATTTAAGTCCTGATTTTTAAATATTATTCTGTGAAATTTGTGTCTATCATATAATAAAATTCTATTCAATTTTAGCCATATTTCCTAAAATATTTTTCCCAGATTGTTTTTTTTAGTTGTATATTATCTTAGAAATGATATATATGTTAAGTGCTTGATCAGAACTTTTTTCTAATATTTCAATGACTCTTAGAAACACAGTCTCCTTTTGTCCTGCCTATGAGTTTTGTTAAATCTGAGTTACTATAGTACAAATAACAGAAGAAGACCTGAAGTTTCTAAAAATATTTTAATATTTAAGGAATATGTTGAAGCTAATAACACAGTGAATTCTTTTATTCTCCCTCTATTGTGAATTACTATTTAATAAAATCTCTTTAGATATGGGTTACTGAGAATATTATTACTTTCTTATTGCTATTCAAGAAGTCATTTAAATAAAACAATATTTGCAGGAGCTTGTGCTAATTAAAATTATTGCCTTAAACCAAAGGATTCTTGTCTATCGGGTGTCACTGATGAAACAGTAACATTTCTCTCTTTGCAGTACCCTATACAGAGAACCTATGTTGCTGCAAAAGGCTAAAAACTTTACCATCTGAAATACCTGCCCCAAACCTAGGCTGTACATCTTAAGCACCTTTTCTGGTTAATAGCACTCATTTCAAAACTGAAACAACTCCCAGCTTGATTCCCTTTGGAGATATTCTTTATTGACACATAATTTTTTTTTTTATTGTTGGGAATTCATTGAGGGTACAAACAACCAGGTTGCATTGATTGAACTTGTCAGATAAAGTCCTTCTTATAATTGTGATTCCTAATATTTTACACATTATGGATACACGTGGTATTTTTTCCATACATAGATTATGCTATTATAAATTCAGAGTATTTCCAGTGCCCGTCACATGGACACCTCATTATCTCTATGTGTTGGAAATAATTTGAGTCTTCTTTTCCAGATACTTTGAAATATATAACACATATTGTTAACTAGAGTTACCTTTCTCTGATGTCAAATATTTGAACATAGACTTTCTTCTGTGATCAGGTTGTGCACTCTGGCCTGGGCAACAGAGCAAAACCTCGTCTCCTAAATAAATAAATAAATAAATGAATACATAAATAATTTTTTACAAAGAACTTATACCCTTTATTTAACTGTATGTTTGTGCCATTAACCAACCTCTCTTTATCCCCTCTGCTGACCCCTTCCTAGCCTCTGGTCACCGTCATTCTACTCTCTACCTCCATGAGATCAACATTTTTAGCTCCCACATATGAATGAGAACCTGCATTATTTGTTTTTCCAGGCCTGCCTTATTTCACCAAACATAAAGAATGCTGTTTCCCCCTTGTATAAGTAACATTTTTTTCTTTGAACTCTCATATTTTTTTGTTGTTTTTGTTGATATTGAAATTTAGTTATTTCAGGGAATATGTTGTAGCAACTTAGGAAATTGATTCTTCCATGCTTGCAGGTTTGTTTTTCTTGTATTTCTCTTCTTTACTTCTTTACTTCTTCTGGTTGGACCATTTTGGTGAAATTTATTTTCTCTTCCATGTAAAGCATCTGATGCCAACTCCCAGCGAGTGCACTTTGGGCGTGCACACTGTCACAAGTGTGATGGCACTGGGTTTAGCAGGATACTCTTTGGTCTCGCTCCTCATCTGTGTTAAACTGTTGTCCTTTGCTGTTGTGACATCCAGCTCTTAGGGACCACTAATTGATGGTTGATTGCTCTATATTTTGTGATAAATTTTTCCACATATGATCCAATTAACATGAGGCCCATTTTCAGAGGTAGATTTTTAGGCAAGTCTTTATATCTTGTCCTCCTTAACAATTTAGCTGACCTATAGTTTAGCTTCTTGCTCTTATGCTTACCCACCAAAATGTCCATTGGTTCAGTCTTACAATGCTCCATACTCAAATAATGTTAAGTCTGTTGAGGAAAGATACAGACTTTTTTTTTTTTTTTTTTTTAAGTACTGCCCCACCTCCTGATCATGATCTCGGAGCCACTGCTCTGGAACTGGGTGCAATGACAATTGCTTGCTTCAAGTGTCACCTCTGCTTTATGAGCAGGATGCTGAGAGGGGACAGGGAGAGTGTTCTCTGCTTTGGGGGGCTTGCCTTTATCTATATGGAACCTCTTTTATATGAATGAGTTGAAACAGGGGCTATCAGGACTCCAGTATTCATGGCCTCCTTTCCTGGGGTCAAGCCTCCGTCCTTTGAATGGAGATAGGTAATGGGAGTCCTCAATCTCTTAACTGCATTGGCTAGAAATTTAGACTCCGAAACAGGCAGTTGGAGAGGGCGTGATGAGAAATTCTAACAGTCTGCTGTTCTTCCCAGTGAGATATCCTATCTCTTGCTTGGGGAACCTCCCTCTTTACCAGACCTGCCTGAATTAGATCTTCTGTCATTGTGTTTCACTGGGGGAGGAGAAGGGAGGGCTCAGGTGCCACAGACTCACATTCTTTCCACAGAGCTTTAGTAGATTTTCTTGAATAGATGTTCCTTCATTTGATACATGTTCACAGGAATATCTCCAGAGATTTTATTTAAAATAAAAATTTTTATCAGTAATGTCTGTTTTAGGGACACTGGGTCCATGCAGCAACTCCTCCTGCCTTTCCAGAAGTTACCTTTGTTTTCTTCACTAGCATTCCCCATACTCTGAGGTTGTTCTGTGTCCACTCAGTCTATAGTTTATTTATTTATTTATTTTTATTGTTAAATCATAGCTGTGTACATTAGTGCAATCAAGGGGTACAACATGTGGGTTTCATATACAATCTGAAATATTCTCATCAAACTGTTCAATGTGGCCTCATGGCATTTTCTTAGTTACTGTATATAGGCATTTGTATTCTGCGTTTAGTAAGTTTCGCCTGTACCCATTCTAAGATGCACAGTAGATGTGGCCCCACCCATTACCCTCCCTCCACCAAAACCTCCCCCCTCCCTTCCCCTCCCTTGGCCCTTTCCCCATAATTTATCACATAGGTAGATAGCCACAAATACTTATAAAAAATTGTTTTGTTGTTGTTGTTGTTTTGTTTGTTTTGTTTTGTTGAGATGGAGTCTTATTCTGTTACCACAGGCTAGAGTGCCATAGAATCAACTTAGCTCACAGCAACCTCAAACTCTTGGGCTCAAATAATCCTCCTACCTCAAACTCCCAAGTAGCTGGGACTACAGTTGCCCATCACAATGCCCAGCTCATTTTTTTCTATTTTTAGATGAAAGGCATCTCTCTCTTGTCCCAGCTGGTTTGGAACTGCTTAATTCAAGAGATCCTCCCTCCTCAGGCCTCCCACAGTACAAAGATTACAAGCATGAACTACCATGCCTGGCCCAAATTTGGGTATTTAACATTGTGGTTTTGAGTGTTACATATAGCTTTAATTAATTTTAAATTAACTAATTGTAGTATTGCTTATTTATGATTTTATATTATGCGATTTTACTATTCTATTCACTTAGTAAGAAACACAGATCATCTTTAACTCTCGGTACTAAGGCTTATATGTAAGTAGATTACTAATACCCTACTTTCTATTCCCATAATCCCCAACTACCATATGTTCTGATATAAATTAATGTCCTGGCTTTGATTCTTGTCTTCATTTCTAACATTTAATGGAAAGAATTATGTTAAATTACAAATAACAGGTATATTAGGAAATTCTTTTTATCTGACTTAAATAAATAGGAATATATATTTTACATAAGAAGAAATTTGATATTCTATCTTGAACTGGTACAGAAGTTCCATAAAACCATCATAGCCTATGGGTTATTCCATACATTTTTATATTTTTCTTAGCTAATAGCCTTTATTTTCAAAGATGATTGTTTCACCTCCAAGATCTGAGTTTCTCTTCCAATCAAAGAGAAAAAAGAAAGAATGAAAGGCCAAAGAAATACATCCGCTGAGCCTGTCACCTTTAAAAACTTTTCCCAGAACCCCAAGTCATCCAATTCTGCTGATACTTCAATGGCTTAAATTGGGTTATGTGGTCATCCTTTTATGTAATAGAGTCTAGGAGATAAGTCATTGTAGTTGGGAACATTAAATTCTGCCAGATGACATATGAAATATTATGTTTTTTTGGTAGCTCTCTTACATTCTTTGTTTTCATATTTAAAAAATATTAATAACTTTTCTTGATTGTCTTATGTCCATTTTTATAGTTATAGGCTGTAAGCAGAGGAATGGGATTTCTGACATATAATTCAGTCATGGTGCTGGAACAAATTTGCATTTATTTTAGATATATCAATCATTTGAGGCTGCCATTAGTTCAGAGCATTTGAGTTATCAAACTTCATTGTGGGATGCTTAGAGTAGTAGAGTTGTTAAACATCAATTCATTTGACTTTTCTCTCATAGCTAAGAAGACAGGGGATATGAAAGTATGATTCCCTTTCCTGAAGTAATAGCTCAGATGAAAAATCAGTTCTCTTGATTCCCAGTTCATCTAGTGTTTTGTCCATTGTAGTTTTAGCTGCCCCTTTTTTGGCGCCAGGGGGCTACAGAGGCCCAGTAACATTGGATACCTGTTTATCAAGGGCACATACCATCTGCCAGGCAACCTGCTAAGCACCTTATATGAGGAAGGTCTGTTTTCATTCCCCTTTCAGAGTGGAGCAGATTGAACCTCAGGGATGTGAATTCACCTTGTGGAATACACTAATAGGTAGCCTTTGAAATCCCTTTTCTACGTCCTCTGTGAAAATAGGATTGGAGTCAAGTGCAAGGCTGGCCTGTATTTCCCAGCATCCCGGCATTGATGTGGTCATGTGATGTGGTCCTCGAGTTACCCCCTTTTTTAACCTTTCCAATTATACCCCCAGTTGCTTGGGAGTGGAGCTCTGATTTAAAAACTTAAGTAATTCTTTACTCATTTAGCCTCATTCAATACCTAACATTTACATTTAATTTATTTTATTTATTATTATTTTTTTTCTCCACAGATGCTCGATTCATCTTGTTGATCACTAAAGCTTAAGAATTTCCCAGGGTAAATATTTTCTAAAAATTCTGAAAATTGCCAAATGGACACATCATGCAATAACAGGTTTGATATTAGAGGACAAAAGGCAACACCTAGGATTCAGTGATCATGTTATGCAACTGAAAGCAGATATAATCTCATGTATTATTATTTATCTCAAACATAATCAAGCTATTAACAGATCTTTCTATGTCAATGTTCCTATGTGAAAAAAGCTATAAGCAATGTAAGACTTTTTCTCAAGAAATTGAAATTATAATAATTTACTCATCAAATTCTAAGAACTGATTCCTTTAGTGGGCAGATTAAAAAAATAGACTCAGTAAATATTTCAGAGGATTCTGAAGAACATGTATAAACCTATTATTTTTATTGTTTCTTATAAAGAATAAGAAATAATGCCAAGTTGACATTTGAATGTTATGAAATCACGTAATAAATATTTCCACTTATTACTGAAGTAATTAAGTAAATTTAAAAAGAACTGAGAAAGAAATATTATAAAATCCTTTGTGTCTGAGGGTCAGTACACGCTTGTTTTTTGTTTGTTTGTTTGTTTTTTCAGAAGAAGGTAGGATAAATGCACTCTCTGAGAACTCAATAAAGGTAATTAACTCTGATTTACTGAAAGATATTCCTTATTTTTATTATATATATATCTGGAAAATAGCTGTAACCAAATTATTTTGAAGTGAAAAATTTTATCATTCGAAAATTTTAATCCATTTCTCTTTCCATTCAAATCTGTAAGAAAATATAATTAAGCATCCATTGCCTTTCTTCAATTTATGATACGTAAATAATAATAATATGCAAATAATATGTTGCAGATGTCAGGCATCTGGATTGACATTATTCCTATGTGATGAGATAATACTCACATGTATTAAATATTTACATAAAAGCAATTCTTGGTTTTGTTATTTAGTTTTAAAAGGGAAATGTACTGTCATAGAAGTGGTTTTTTTTAAAAGTGAGCTCAAGTAATGTTATTCTTCTTCTTACGTTTTTAAAATAAATGCAAAGTCTTTTTCCATCATTTTAAAACTCTATAATATGGTTCTTGCTTATTTTGACTTTTTATGGGGCCTATCTCACTCTCCTTGATTCAAGATATGCTTTTTAATTACTTCACAAATCCTTAGATTCTTTGTGCTATTAACAGAGCACTCTTTCCCTGACTTTATATGCCTAACATTTTATCATTCAGAATTTGGCTAAAATGACATCTTTTCTGAGATACTGTACTGCCACTCAATCTAAAATAGGCACCCAGGAAATTGCCTTTATATCATCTTTAACTCCCAGGGATTTTTACGATTATTTGCTTGATTTGTTTATTGTGTATCTCTGTCCCACTGACCTCCTTACTAGAATTTAAGCTTCTTGTGAATAGAGGCCTTTTTGTCTCATTCATGTTTGTTCTCTAATATTAGAACAATATGGAGACTTAAGAAATTATTGTAGAAATAATGTATTAACAACAAAACTTGACCCTGGAAAGCACATAGATGAACTCAAGCAGAAAATCTCAGATTATCAACCATAGAACCTTCACACTGAAAGGGCCTTAGGACACCCTAGTCTTTTTTCTACACATGGGGATAAAATAAGTCTGAAATTTGAGGTTTCTACTCAATCTTATACACTCAAAGGGGCAGAAAAACCAAGTACCATATCATGAAACTCCTCACTGTTCATTCTCTTAATACTAGATAACACAGAATTCCTGTCCTGCAGAAATAATGTACTTAATTTCATTGATGAGTACAAAAGTACATAGAAGATTATTGGATTAATTGTTTTATTTTACAAGAATTATATTGCGAGGAAAATAAGGCTTTAAAAATTAATATAGGGTAAAGATGAACAGTTGTCATGAAAGCTATATCTAAAGGACAGGTGAAATGTAACCAAGTCCTTGAAAATGAGGCAGAATAAATGCTCGGAACTGGGAGAAATCAAAAATCAAGGTATAGGGAGACAATGTTAACCAAAGCTGACTTAGGCATTTTGGGTAGAGAATGAACTTTGATAGGTTGTTTTGAATCAAATAATGGGAAAATTGAAGAGTCTAAGATGTTGGAAATTTACTCAGAAGATACCATAATAGAAACAAAAGAACTAAATTAATTTATAAAGGAAAAGCATGAGCACGTTTCTTTTATCCTTTCCCTGTGGTACAAGCCTCCTTGAAGTGGCCGTGGAGTTGTATAGCACAGCTGTGGATGTTTTGCAAATAAATACCCACTTCTGCCTCTAGTGAAAATGGGAGTAAATGAGGAAAAATTTTCCACATAGATTTTAATAACCTCTTGACCTGTTCCTCCATATTGAAAAAGTCAGTTCTATCAAATGTGTTTTCCTTAAAGCAACGGGAGTGACATTATATGAGATCGGTTATACGTACAGAAAGTGACCACCATGCTAAAGTTATTTGATTACTAGACAGGGTGGGCTTCTATAAATAAACATATAAATAATAAGTTAAAGATATATGTTAATTAAAGCCATCATAAAATGGAATTATCAATCTTAATGTTTAAATGTTTTCATATGTAATTTTAAAGACACTAAAGATCACTTAACAGTTGCTCACACATGGGAAAAAGTCAATCTCACAATTTATATATCTGTAGTTGCAATAAAGGGGGTAATAAAATATGTCCAAATGTGGAAAATAGTATGTACAAGACAAAACATTATACTTTTTATCTTAATTCTTTCCATTGGTTTTGTAGTTTCCCTCCAGGGATAGATATTCTTTTATTGTAATATATAAAGATCTTTATAGATACTGTGATTTCTAAAAATATCTCCTGAAAATTTAAGATACAAAGGTTTTTTTGGCTTGTGAAATTTTTTACACAGATGCTGTTGTATGTTATCTCCATTGTCTGCCTGAAGGAAGAAACTTACAATACAGAAATTTGTTCAAAGAAAAAGAATAGGACCCCTCAACATTTAAAGGGACTTATGATCTAAATAGACCAGTTATTGCAATATTTTCCTCTTTTCACCCCCTATCATCTTGCCAGAGTGGGAGGAAAGAGAGAGAGAGATTCTTAAGACTCTGTTACCAATTGCTGCATGAAAAAAATGTGTTACCAGTATCTTAAAGCTCACCAATTCATTTTCTCTTGAATTTGCAGTACGGACAAGAATCAGTGGGGATGTTTTGTCTATGCTCCATGCAGTGTTGACTGGGAACATTCAACTAGGGTACAGGTATCCAAGATGACTTCATAGGCCTGTTTTCTGTTCCCTTGGGGTAGCTGGAATGTCAAGAAATTGACTGGCCCTTATCTCTCTCTCTCTCTCCATCCATCCCGCCCTTTGTAGGCTGACATTATTCAAGGTCTTACAATGTTTTCTCTACCCAGCACAATAGTTGGACAATGGCTCAGAACTTCAAGAGAGCAAAAGTGGAAGCTACCGGACCACATAAGCATCATTTTACTTCTGCCCCTTTTCAGAGCTCAGAGCAAGTCATGAGGTTAGCTTAGGTCAAAGGTTACATAAATAGACCCTATTTTTTATGGAAATAACATTATGTATATTCAGGGATGCAAGAGGTCTTTAGTATTTATCTTTGCAAACTATCTACTTATAGAAAGAAAGAAGAATGAAAATAAAGAGGAAACAAAACATAAATTTTACAAAATATTGCTTTTCTTTTTTTTATTAAGTCTTTTTTACATAGATCATAAATATATTTATGGCCAATTTCAGTGTGTTGATTATTTGTACAAATTGGAGTGCTTACATCATACTAATCAACATAGCTTTCACCTCATTTACCCAATTATAACATTGGGACATTTGTGTTCTACACATGATAGATCCAACTTGTACTTGCAATGTGCTCCATAGTTGTGGTCCCCCTATTATCCCCTACTATCCTTCTCACCCCCTCCCCATCCCTCTCTCTCCCCTTCCCTCCTTCATCTAGGCTAAAGTTGTGTTTCATTTTTCATATGCAAGTGTGAATTATTATAAATTGGTTTCATAGTAGGGCTGAGTACATTGGATACTTTTTTTCCATTCCTGGGATACTTTACTGCAACGGACCGCCCTGTCGGTGGCCTTCAGTCCGAGGGGGTGCAGGGAGAAGGAACGAGGAAAGTTGAGAGGTCGGCGCAGGAAAAATGACAGACTGCCACACAGCATGTGATGAAGGAAGCAGCTGTGAATTTATTGGGTATACATGTTGGTATTTATACATTTTTACAGAGCTTACATAATGCAATCTTTTTGCTTACGTGTGCGGGTTATCTTTGCGTTTACAAGTGTGATTTATCATGCATTGTTATGTTTTAACGTTCCGCTTCCGGAGGGTGGCGGTTATTAGTCAACTCTGCCCGCTTTCTCCTATCTCAGTTTCTTACCATTTTTTTAGAACAGCTTGACATCTTCTTTATGTTAATGCTTGACTAATTCTACATTTACTATTTGATCTTATTGTTATTGATAATTATAATTTTGATTTAGAGTAAATTCTTTGACAAGTATTATTTTTCCTATTGATTTTTATTATGTGTGACAATTGGTGAAACAAGATGTTCTGAACAGGACTTTATGGTGGGTGGATGTGTTTCAGTGACTTTGTAACTTATGTAGATAATTTGTATTTCATGTCCTTGGGCTTATCGTCTTAGTTCACTGGTGGGAAAACATCTTTATGTGCTCATTGTTGGTGCCACTGAGTTTAGCAGCTCACAAGGCTGTGCTCTATCTGGATTAGTAGTGTATTGTGCTCATTCTTAGGAAAGCACATATTGACAATTTATTAGAACAAACAGACTTCTGGTACAGGATGACAAACACATGAGTAGACGCCACAATCTTTAAACTTAAGCGAGTAACTGAGTATGCTAGGCAACATTTCTGATGCTGTGTATACTGGGGGCGCTGGGGACAAAGCTCCGGGGAGCACAAACCACCTTCCCGTCGTTCTGTAACGCGGACAGCACTGCCTCACTACGGCTATATGCCGTGGGTGCGGCACTTTACTAAAAAGAATATTTTCCAGCTCCATCCATGTAAACATAAAAGAGGTAAAGTCTCCATTTGTTTTTTACTGCTGCATAGTATTCCCTGGTATACATACACCACAATTTATTAATCCATTCATGTGTCGATGGGCACCTGGGCTTCTTCCATGACCTGGCTATTATGAATTGAGCTGTAATGAACAATCTGGTGCAAATATCTTTATTGCCAAATGATTTTTGGTCCTTTGGACATACACCTAGAAGAAGAATTGCAGGATCAAACAGCAGGTCTACATTTAGATCCCGAGAGTTCTCCAAACTTCCTTCCAAAAGGAACGTACTAGCTTGCATTCCCACCAGCAGTGCAGAAGTGTTCCATTTTCTCCAGATCCACACCAACATCTGTTGTTTGGGGATTTTGTGATGTGGGCTACTCTTACTGGAGTTAGTTGGTATCTCAGAGAGGTTTTGGTTTGCATTTCTCTGATGATTAAAGACGATGAGCATTTTTTCATGTGTCTATAGGCCATGTGCCTGTCCTCTTCGGAGAAGCTTCTGTTCATGTCTCTTGCCCACAGTGAAATGGGATCACTTGTTTTTTTTTTATTTTTTTTTTTAGTAATATGTTTGAGTTCTCTGTGGATTCTGGTTATTAGACCTTTGTTGGTAGTATAACTTGCAAAAATCCTCTCCCATTCTGAGGGCTGTCTATTTGCTTTACTTAATATTGCTTTTTCTATAATGTATCCTAGTTAATATCTCCTCTACCCATTAAATTGTCCAGTTCAATCCTGCCTCTCAATCCGTCCTTACCTACACGTCCCTAAATCTGTCCGAGGGTTCCTCTTCCCCACCTTCTTCTCTATTCCAAGCAGGCTCCAGCCATCATCTTTATTCTGGAACTATTTTGTTTTAATCTGTTCCTCCTCCCTTCACTATAAGTTTCATACTATTATACCGTCATCTTTTCAAAACACAAACTTCATGTTACTTCCTCCTTTAAAAACCTTGAATAGCTCCATATCGTACAAACCATGAAATCTAAATTTTTTATCATTGCATGAAAGACACTGTCTAATCTCTCTTGATTGCTATCACTCTTTGAGTCTAGCTATTTCCTAAAAAAGACACAACTTAGACTCTTATTTACATTCCCCCAATGCACCATACTCCTTTTTTATCCATCTACTTTTACATATATTTCTTTCTCTCTCTAGAAAGCTATTCCCTTTCATTTATTTGAACATACCTCATTCTATCTACAAGATTCAGCTCAAGGATTTTCTATTTTTCTATATCTATCCTTGACATACCCTAGCAGAGTTGATAAGCTTTGGGTCTGAATTATTTCTGTTCCAAATATTGCTAGCACTTAGTCTATCATGTCTCAGTTGATTTTCAACAAATCAAATATGAACAAAGAAATATAAAACCACATGGCATGAGTCATTATTCCCAGCAAGAACAAATCCACCCTGCAAAGAAAAAACTATGATCTGGGATGAGAGTGGGCCACATAACCAGTTTAACACAAGTGGGCAGATATCGCGATTCCAGAGCCCACAGTATTTTCAGTTTGGGCTTTTATAATACAGGGTTATAAAGTGATGCTTCAGTGGAGTGCCTTTTGCCACTCACTCACCATCTCCTGGAGGTAACAAAGCAAGATGATAATATGTTGAGAATGGTGTCTGGTGGTTTCATGATTCTATCATTATAGTCAAATTTGCAAAATCCATTACATCTATATGGTGTTATTGACACCAAAGATAGGATTCCTGTTACAATGTGAAGTCAATTCTTCATGCATGTATTTTAGGAGATAATTAGGCTAGCTAAGTAGTGAGCAAACACTAAATGTAAAAGTGTGTTTAAGAAAAACAAGACATTTTCACATACAAAAGCACACAGACCTCAGTAAATCTTGAATTACTAGTAATAAAAACCAACATGAAAATTTACAAATAAGTTCAAACTGCCAAGCAATATGTTGGCATAAAGTAGAGGATTTTTTTTCTTTAATCTGGCAGTCACAGAAGCTTTATTTCTAGTCACATGTTTCCTGGATCAGTTGAGTTTGGGATATTGAAGTATCTAGTTTCTTGACGGTACTGCAAGTGTGAAGGTTTTGCTAAAAACTACATTCTCTGTAAAGATTCTCTGCTGCTGCCCCAGGTTCTGCTTTAAATTTCACACCTAAAAAGAAGGTGTCGGTACTGTGGGATGGGAGTTATAACACTACTTCTTGAGTGAATAATACCCACTAGGAACTATGTTTGACATTTCTGCATATGCCCTTTTTAGGAACTTTCAATAAATACACAAGAATATTAATACCAAAGCTAGTTTAACTTATACATGTATAAGACAATAGAAGCCCAGAAATATAAAACACCAACAAAAACAAATAGTCCTTGAATAGGATTGTGTACTAGTAAGTGCAGACAGAATTGGGGATTAAAGTCATCTTTCATGACCCTTTAGTTGGACTTCACAAGAAATCCATCTAAGATTCAGACATGCCACTGTAGCTTCTGTGGAATGTCTGAATCCCAGATTTGAAGTTTAGAGAGTGAATCATGGAGGACAGTTTCATGATTATCATGAAGAGAATGTTTTAAGGAGATAATAATCAATTATTAAGACAGGAAATCATCAGTAAATTTCTTGACATCAAGAAGCTGAATGTAAAAATTATGATTTTTACCTCACGAACAAGCAAATCAAGGCTTTGGATCTTAAATTTTGAGTCAGTCGTGGTGGGAAAAGAGAGGCTACAAAAGCTACTTTCTCACTTATGCAAGCTGATTTTCCTCTGCTTGGCATCACCTTTATTCCAAGATGGAGGGTGACACAGGAAATGAGAAGATGCTGGGGATCACCAGGGACCCATTTGACTCATGTGTCATTAGCCACACACATCATCAGACTGACCCTGACTTTTCAATGAGGAGGGCAAGTAAAACCTCTCTCTCCCTACTCCAAGGAGAGAAGTGTGTGACCATTAAGCAAAATATTCCCCATAAATATATTTATCTAATTTTATAGTACATGAATGTGTGAGCCGGATTTAAACAGAGGAAGTTTAACTTCAGAGGCAATATTTTTCCCAAGGAAACATCAACAGAGTGAAGAAGACAACCTACGGAATGGGGAAAAATATTTGCAAGCTTTGGGCATAGTTAGAAGTTAATATTCAAAGTATATAGGGAACTTGGTAGAAAAAAGTAAATTGATTAAAAAATAGGCAAAGGATCTTAGCAGACATTTCTCAAAAGAAGACATAAATTGTCAACAAGTATGTGAAAAGTGCTCAACATGCCTAATCACTAGGGATATGCAAATCAAAAACCATACGGAGATATCACCTCACCTCATTTCTGATAGAATATGGACATTAATGAAAAGAAGATAGCAAATTTTGGTAAAGAAGTGTGAATAGAACCTTTGTACACTATTGTGGTGAATATCAGCTAGTACCGCCATTATTAAAAAAAAAAAAATTAGAGTGGCCCAATGGCTTATGCTTGCAATCTCAGCACTTTGGGAGGCGAAGGCCAGAGCATCTCTTGAGGCTAGGAGTTAGAGACAAGCCGGTACTTATCACTACCTCATCTCTTTAAAACAAACAAACAAACAAACAACAAAGGCATGGAGGTTTCACAAAAACTTACAAATAGAATAGTATATGATCCCACTTCTGGGTATATAGTCATATGGAAATAAAATCAGTCCATCAAAAAGTTATCTGTGGTGTCCATAGCTCAGTGGGCAGGGTGCCAGTCACATACGCTGAGGCTGGCAGTTTGAACCTAGCCCGGGCCTGCTAAACAACAATGACACCTACAACAACAACAACAAAAATAGCCAGGCGTTGTGGTGGGCACCTTTAATCCCAGCTATGTGGGAGGCTGAGGCAAGAGAATCGATTAAACCCAAGAAGAGTTGGAGGTTGCTTTGACACCACGGTACTCCACCCAGTCTTGAGAGTCTGTCTCAAAAAAAAAAAAAAAAGTTATCCATACTCCTATGTTTATTGCAGTATTATTCAAAATAGCCAAGATACAAGAACAAGCCTATGTCCACTGATAGATGGATGGATAAAGAAAGTGTGAAATACCCATGCACACAGTGTTAAAAAACAGGAAATAGGCTGGGCACAGGGGCTCACGCCTGTAATCCAAGCACTCTGGGAGGCCAAGGTGGGTGGATTGCTTGAGCTCATGAGTTTGAGACCAGCCTGAGCCAGAGTGGAAATGAGGTCTATAGCCAAATATAGCCAGAATAGCTGGGTGTTGTGGCAGGCACCTGTAGTCCCAGCTACTTGGGAGGCTGAGGCCAGAGAATCACTTAAGCTCAAGAGTTTGAGGTTGCTGTGAGCTGTGACGTTACAGCACTCTACTGAGGGTGACAAAGTGACTCTCTGTCTCAAAAAAAAAAAACCAAACAACAACAACAACAAAAAAACAGGCAATACTTATCTGAGGCATTTGGGACAACATGGGTGAAGCAAAATGGATGAACATGGATGTTATGCTAAATGATGTAAACAAGACACAAAGCAAAAAATGTAACATAATTTAAATTATAAGTGGAATGGAAAATAGTCAAACTGATAGAGGAAGAGAGTAAAATAGTGGTTTCCAGAGGGTGGCAGAAAAGGGAAATAGAGGGATGTCGGTCAAGGCTTACAAAGTTTTGGTTATATAAGATGAATGAGTTGGGGAGATTTTGTGTGCAGCATGGTGAACATAGTTAACAAAATTGAGTTGCATACTTTAAATTTGCTAAGAGGGTATATCCTAGGTTTTATAATGACAAAATAAAAGAAAAAGAAAAGAAAATAGTAACTGTTCTAAGGGATAAATGTTAATTAACTTGATTATGGCAATTACTTCACAATGTATATCTATATTAAAATGTCAATTTGTAAGTCTTAAAGATTTGCAACTTTTAGTCATGATTTATACTTCAAAATAAGGATAGGGTGAAAATAGAGCCAATGCTTTTTAATGTCTACATTAAATTTTATCTCACAGAATAGTCACCGGTGTTCTATTTGTCAGACATTTTGCTAAACACTTTACATGGATTTTCTCCCTGAACTCATATTAATCCAATAAAGATAATACTTTTAGCATCGCAATTTTTCAAACCATATTTTATTTTCAAGACTTGAGGGATGGATTATCTTCCTTAATTCACAGTGCTAATTCTTGGTATCTAACATCAGAGCCAAATTCTTAATGAACACCAAAGTGAAATGCAGTGGAGTATTAAAGATACATTAGATATAGATTAATTACTAGATTTTACATCCAAATTAGAACATCTGCTTTGAACAGCAACATGGCATAATCATATGTCAAGGTGACAGAGGTGACAGAGCCTAAAGTTCAAAGCAATTTGTCTCAATGCACAATGACAGCTACACACTCAGAAGAATAACATGCAGACATTATAAGAGAAGTAACTATGTTCATAATCTGTCTACTTGAGGTTGAGATATACCTTTAAGCCCTTTTCTCCGGTATGTTTTTGTAATATTAAACCCATTCCATGGTTCGTGACCCCAAAACTTAAACATTTACTCTTCATCTTGGATTTTGTATTATTGTTTTTGTTGTTAATTTTCACCCTGCTAAATTATTTTAATCCAGTGTACTCAGTCCCACACCTCTTTCAGTTATATCCTTTTTTGTGGGGTGGAGGGGATCCCTAGTATTTTATATATATATATATTTTTTTTTTTTCCCCCAGGCTAGAGTGCCATGGCATTATCATAGCTCAAACTCTTTGGCTTAAATGATCCTCTTACCTCCCCATCCCAAGTAGATAGGACTACAGGTGTGAGACACTATGCTCTGCTAATCTTTCTATTTTTAGTAGAGACAGGGTCTCGCTGTTACTCATTTTGGTCTTGAACTCCTGAGCTCAAGCTATCCTGAATCAGCCTCCCAGAGTGCTAGGATTACCTATATGAGATACCACGTCAGGCAATAATTTTGTTTTAAAAGGCACTTAATAACATGTGTAACAGAGCAAGTACAACAAAACGGTGAACACATATATTGCTTATTGAGTATTACTTGCTTTTTTAAGCACAAGTAATTGCTTTAATTCTCCCAGTAACTTTATTTGTCATTATTGTTCCCATTTCATAGATGAGGAAGTAGAGGCACAGGGTTATGGGACTGGAGGTGACAGAGCCTAAAGTTCAAAGCAATTTGTCTCTGAAGCCTGAAAGTTCAATTTCTATAATAAAGCACCTACAAAATTGGGCAATCCCTTTGAATCAATTTTCCCACATTTGGAAGTATATACAGAAGAAAATGGGAAAAATCCATATGTGCTACAGTGTTAATTAACATATTAATTATGTACATTTGAAAGCATTAACAAATAAAGGAAAAAGTTAATATAATCTCACCTTACCATCAAAAATGTCTATGTAATCACTACTGTCAATATTGTTAAGTATCAGAATTGAAAATGCTGAAAATATTTGTACTTTGCTAGCCAATGTATATTTTATTAATATCTAACTTGTGCCAAAACCTAGTAATATATAGAATAAGATAAATAAGAGCTTTGTACTCCTGTACTTATGTTCTGGTCATAAAGATAGTAGAGAAATAAACAAATTCAGTAATTATAGATTACTACTGTTAAACAACAGGGTACAAAATTATATTTCACCACATTAAATAAATGCTTATAAATGCGCATACTTGCACTGAACAAAAAGCAATCCATAGTAAAGAATTCAGTCTTTACTTTTGTTTGTGACATTATACTAGATTTATATCTCCTTTAAATTTTCTTTAATGTTTTTAATTAGAAAAAGACAAACACCTCAGTTGAAAAATAGGCAAAGAAAATGAAAAGCTAGTTCACAAAAGAATACATTTAAATAACCAATTAACAAGAATAAATAATACTTCAGGGGAAAGTGTGTTCAGGCCCTAATTAGGTTAAGTCACTATCCTACATGCTTTCCTAATGCTGTTCAGAACTTATTACTATTTGTAATTATAAAACTATTTTGGTGCCATTTTTATTTTTAATTTTGTTGCTATCTAGATTACAAATGTCTGGAAAGCAGGAACCATGTCTGCTTTCTATCTCCTGTGCCACTGAATCTGAAGCTTTTGCACAGTGTTAGAAGTGATAGGAATACAGTAGGCAACAAAGGAGAATAAATATTTGTAAAATAAATTAATCTGAATGATAGCATTTAAATTAAGAAATGCATCTAAATTGACACAATATACCACTTTTTTTTTTTTGTAGAGACAGAGTCTCACTTTAATGGCCCTCGGTAGAGTGCCGTGGCATCACACAGCTCACAGCAACCTCCACCTCCTGGGCTGAAGCAATACTCTTGCCTCAGCCTCCCGAGTAGCTGGGACTACAGGCACCCACAACGCCCGGCTATTTTTTGGTTGCAGTTTGGCGAGGGCTGGGTTTGAACCCGCCACCCTCGGTATATGGGGCTGGTGCCTTACCGACTGAGCCACAGGCACCGCCCAATATACCATTTTTTCTTATTTATGCAAGAGGAGTTGAAAATTATTAAAAAAAATCAATGCTAGTTTCCCATTGCTTGCATGGAAATAAATTAGTAAACATTATTTGCAAAAAGTCAATTTGCAAATATTTAAAGGAATTTCAAGTTAGATCTCCTTCAAACAGATAACACCAAAAAGGCAACAGGATACCTGCTCATCTGATACTCCTGCTGACTCTATAATCCCCTCAATAAAAGCCATCCTGGAAGTCTTAGAGAAATCCAAAAGAAAAAAAACATTAGTAAAAAGTTCTCTTTCAATTCTGTAAGCTCCACATGAGTCTATCCAAAGAAAATAATAAAATTAGCGCACAAAATGTATGTGTAAGATTATTATAGAATACTCATCATGGGTAGATTATCTCTTTGTGGTGGGATTGAATACGACATTCTTTTCTTCATGGCTTTTCTCAATGTTTTCACAATTACAGTATGTTCTTTTTGCCATCTGTGAAACATTTCAAAACAGATTTATCAGTATTTATAGGATTTTTATAGTTTAGCACTGTGATGTACTTTTAAAGTCTATCATATCAGATAAAATAGAGAATTAATGCCAGGTAACACATCTAAGTCCTCTCAGAAAAGAATGGGTATGTTTTAATGGTAACCTAGAAATAAGGGAATTCAAAAGATGTTAAGCCAGGGAGATATAAAGAAGTTGGAATTCAAGGGGAAACTTGAAGACTTAGCAGAAAGAGCAGCTGTGATTATGATGGAGAAGTAGATAAGGAGGTAGTGGAAATTTTCCTAGTAGCAAGAACAAAGGCTATGATGGGAATCATGGGACACAGAATGGAAGGACTGAGGTTTCAAATTAGCCACAGCACAAGGTGAAGGAAGAAGAATACTGAGAAAAATATTGTAAAAGGACATCCGAAGACACAGTTTGGGCTTGACCCAATGTAGATAAGTCCAAGAGAGAGAAATTATCTTTGTATAATCACAATGGATCTTTGGTAATACAATTTTTTTTTTTTTAAATATTAGTATTTTTATTTATTTATTTTTTTTGAGTGTGGGTTTTTTTTGGCCGGGGCTGGGTTTGAACCCACCACCTCCGGCATATGGGACTGGCACCCTACTCCTTGAGCCACAGGCACCACCCGGTAATACAATTTATTAGACAATGATAAATTTGAGATGAGAAGAGTCTAAGTTTTAAAGACCAGTTGATAGCCAGAAAATATTGCACCTCAAAAGTTAATGACAAATTAAAATGTGTTGTGGCAGATCTATAGGAGAGCTGTTTGGAAGTGGAGGCATAGTTCTAAGCCTATGATTGAATAAGGCAGATGGAACACGTAGAAATTAAAGACAAAGCCAGTATCTCCAACCTTGCTTAGAGGCTGATATCAGGATCAGAAGCAGTTTTGTTGTTATTACAGTTACTGTAGTAATCTTATAAAGTCAACAAAGTCAGCAAAGGCATTATGTAATTTATGTGGTTTGAACAATGTGTATTGAAGGCAATGCTAGAACATTTGGGTGAAATTAAGATGGACGCGATTGGAGTTCAGGAATAAGTAAAGTTTACAGAATACATAAGAGCAACCTGTAACATATTTAGATCTCTAAAATCAAGAAAGAGAAAAGGATTTCCTGTCTTTATTAATGCACTGGTGTGATTTAAATGTATTTCCTAAGTATTTCTGGCATCTAGGAAGTTCATAAGCACACAAGGCATGAAATATTTCCTTTAACAGTATGAGTACTAAATAAAAAACTTGTTATCAGAAGAAAGCATGCAAAATTTGAATATTAACCGGATTTTTTCCCCGCAAAGAAAAACAGCTATGAGAAATCTTAGACTCCCTGAATAAAAGATATAACAAGTACTTTTAAAATCCACAAACTTAACCTCTACCCTTGCAGTACTATGACAGTGAGCTTATGAACAGTAGTGTTGGGTTTTTTGTCCAATACCTATGGCAAGGGTCTCTAGATAAAGAATTCTAGTCGGATTTGTAAGAAGCAACATTCAATTCATTTCCTCACATGAGTATCCTCTATAGTAAGGGTCATGACATATCCACAGATGCCAAAATTATGTAAGCAAGAGATAAAGTGATTTTAATAAAGAGATAGTAAATTACTAGAAAGGGGATTGAGGCTTTCTCTAATGAGAAAGTCCTTCCTTCCTTCCTTCCTTCCTTCCTTCCTTCCTTCCTTCCTTCCTTCCTTCCTTCCTTCCTTCCTTCCTTCCTTTCCCTCTCTCTCTTTTTCTCTCTGTCTTTCTTTCTTTCTTCTGTATTTGTCTCAGTACACAAATTTATTATCTTTGACTATGGGATATGATACAAAAACCTAATCAAAATATTGATAAGTCAAGGAGTCATATTGCTTTCTTTTGCACAATAATAAGATGGAATAAAACAGTACCATAATGAATAGAATCTGATGTTAGGCAAATTCATGATCTGTTTCTAGGGATAATTATGTGATGATGATAAATGCATTTGCTACAGATACGTTCCTCATTGTATTTTTGTTTCCCCCTCCTTATGTCAAATGGCTGTCTTTACATCTGTAGAAAAATTTTAACTTTGTGTTGTTAACTATGTGAGGTGAAGAATTTCTGAAGGTTTTAATTCTTTCTCAGTAAAGGATGTTATTCATCTCAGGGCTCTGACATGTGAAACATAATCTCAGTAAAGCCAGAGAAGAAGTGCAACAGACATAATCTAGCTTTGTTGAATAAAAAGTAAAGGTAGGCAAGAAGTGTCTGCATAGCACTGAGGTCAAGTTCCATAGGACTAAAGTGAAGACTTCCTTTTCATTTTGGGGGTTGGATGAAAAATATTCTGATTTGTATTTGCTTATTTCTCCCATATTTTGTTTTGTTTCCCTTTTCAAGTTGGAGCTGAATTTGAATTTTATTGTCTCAGCAGAATTATATTTTAGGGTACAAGAAATTTTCCTTTTAAAACTATATTTTTGCTTTAATAATTTTAGGTCTGGCTCGACACCCACAGCACAGTGGTTACAGCGCCAGCCACATACTCCAAGGCTGGCAGGTTTGAACCCTGACCGAGCCAGCTTCACAACAATGACAACTGCAACAAAAAATAGCCAGGCGCTGTGGCAGGCACCTGTAGTCCCAGCTACTTGGGAGTCTGAGGCAAAAGAATTGCTTAAGCCCAAAAGTTGGAGGTTGCTGTGAGCTGTGATGCCATAGTACTCTATCAAGGGTGACATAGTGAGACTCTTTCTCAAAATAATAATAATAATAATTTTAGGTCTATGAAGTTTAAGTATATATGGTTGAGGAAGACATTGATGAAACAATGAGTGATGGATGAGAAGTTTTCCTCTATTACTTTGTTGAATAAATATTATTTATGGGCCTGAGCAGAGGAGAAAAAATAGACAGTCATAGATACTTAAGAAGTTAAGACCCCCTTGTAAGCAAACATCAAATGTAGAGGAACAGCAGTGGGTACACTATGGGATCTGTGTTCACAGATCACAGAGCTTTCCAGTCTTTATAGAAACCATCTAATCTCAAGTATGGAATGAATCAGGGGATAAATGGACATGAAAAGATCTTACACATCAAAACAATGTGTGCTTCAATTATAACCGCTTAGACAAGTAATTGCTATTCAGAAAACCATTGCCTGTACCAAAAACCTGGTCCTATATTTCCTAAAATACTTATATCATTTTACCATTATGGAATGAAATCCCCAAAGTTGAAGTTTCTTCAGGTGTAGTTAAAGAAAATAAAATTTATAAGTTAAAAAAGAAAGTTGCTTTAAGTTGATTTATATTAGCCACAAGGAAGTTATTTCTATTCAGCTGACTTTGTGGATTAGATTTTATGTATGATAGCAAGGTAAAGACCATTTTAAGAGCAAATAACAAGAAATAAAGAAAAGTGCTTAAACAGTTGAAAAAGAGTTATTATGATGTTTAAAATTCTCACTTACATAGATCCAAAATGTTTTCATGACTTTAGGATCTAATTTCAATGATAGAACCCCAAACATTCTTTTAAAATTCCCCAGAAAATGTTGTCACTTCTTATTAGAGTGTATTAGGTTGCAGCAAGTTAATCATCCACTGAAATAATTAGAAAATAATCATCCACTAGTTCATTTAAGAAAAAAACAACAAGACAAACAAAAAATATATTTTCATAGACTTCAAAGATCTGTGGAAGCAATGAATAAGACATGGATGGAATCCATTCATACCCCCAAAATGATCCACAGATTCAATGGAGTAACCATCAAAATACCAATTACATTCTTCACAGAAATACAAAAAAATCCTCAAATGTATAGAGAACCACAAAAGACACCACATGGTCAACAAAATCTTGACCAAAAAGAATAAAACTGGAGGAATCAAATTAACTGACTTAAAAATATACTTCAAAGCTATATTAATCAAAAACAGCATGGTATGGGCATAAAAACAGATACATAAATAATAGAACAAAACAGAGACCATAAATAAATCCACACATCTACAATCAACTAATACTTTACAAAGGGGCCAAGAACACACATTAGGGAAAGGGCAGTCTTTTCAATAAATGGTGGTGGAAAAATTGGATATCCATATGCAGAAGAATAAAACTAGACTTCTTTATCTCACAATATATAAAGTGAACTAAAAATGGATTGAACACTTGCATGGGAGACTTAAAACCGTAAAAGTATTAGAAGAAAATTTAAGGTATGAGTATACCTTTCTTAAAAGAAGACACACAAAAAACCCAACAGGTTTATGAAAAAATGCTCAACATCATTAATGATCAGGGAAATGCAAATCAAAATCACAATGAGATATAACCTCACCACAGTTAGAATGGCTATTACCAAACGAACAAACAAACAAGCAAACGAAAAAAGAAGATGACAAGTATTGATGAGGATGTGGAGCAAAGGAAACCCTTGTATACTTTTGGTGGGAATGTAAATTAGTACAGGCATTGTGGAAAACAGTATGGAGATTCCTCAAAACATTAAAAATAAAACTACTATGTGATTGAGCGATCTCACTTCTGGGTAAACATCTGAAAAAATTGAAAGCAATATATCAAAGGGATTTCAGCATTGGGATGTTTTGCAGCTCTATTCACAATAGCTAAGATATGAAAGAAACCTAAGTGTTCATCAGTGGGTAAATGGTAGATGGAGCTGGAACATATTCTTCTTAGCAAAGTATCTCAAGAATGGAAGAAAAAGTATTCAATGTACTCAGTCTTACTATGAAACCAATTTCATAGAAAACCAATTTCATAAGAAAGCTATAACCCAATTATAGCCCAAGAAGAAGAGGAAAGGGGAGATGGAGGGGAGGGGAGGGAGAGGACAGGTGGAGGAAGAGTAATTAAAGTGCATCTTACATGTGAAGGGTACATGTGAAACTTACTAGGTGTAGAATATGAATGTCTTAACACAATAACTAAGAAAATGCTGTGAAGGCTATGTTAACCAGTTTGATGAAAACATTTCTAATTGTATACAAAACCAGAACATTGTACCCTATGATTGTATTAATGTACACAGCTGTGATTTAGTAAAAAAAAATGTGGTACATATATATCCGGTATATACACAATAGAATACTATTCAACCCTAAAGAACGAAATCCTGTCATTTGTGACAACATACATGAACCTGAAGGATATTACATTAGGTGAAATAAACCAGCTCCAGAAAGACAAATGTGAATAACTCATATGTGGAATCTAAAAAGAATGATCTCAAAAAGTGGAGAGTATAAAAGTAGTTATCAGAGAGCTCGACAGGGTGGAGAGGAATTGAGGCTTTGGGGGAAGAGGCTAGTGAATAGGTACAAAGTTATAATTAGATAAGAGGACTATATTCTAGTACTCTGTTGCACAGCACAATGACAACAGTTAACTATAATGTACTGCAAATTTACAAATATATAGGAGAATTCTGAATGTTCTCGCTACAGGGAAATGATACACATTGGAGGTAATGTATTTGCAAATTACTATGGTTTGATTGTTAGACAATATATACATGTCTCAAAATTTCGCATTGTACCCTATAAATATGTGTAGTTATGTGCCAATTAAAAAAATAAGACTTAGAATGAATAGAATAACAAATAAATAAAAACACGAGCAATACTGTCAAATGAGTTAACAACCATACAATTGGGATTACCACAAAGGATGAAAGTGAATGGATAGAAACAATATTTGAAGAGATGATAATTGAGTTTTTCAAAGCCAACAAAAGAGGTTAATCCAAGTTCATCAAACCCCAAGACAGTAACAGAGAAGCAATTAACATTAAAATGCTTAGAACTAAAGACAAATGTAAAACTCTTAAAAAATCAATCAAATAAAATAAAAAAAGTCTTCATATGGCCAACAATAAAAGTAATGACTAGCTACAAAAATAAAAATAAATAAATAAAAGAAACCCTGGGTAGAATGGGAGGTCTATTTTTAGTTCTTTGGGGGAATCTCCATACTGTTTCTGAATATTAAAAAATCTGTATTAAATTGCTAGTGTTGCCGTAACAGCAGACCACAGAAGGGAAGGCTTAACAACAGATATATATTCTAATGGTTCTGGAGGCTGGAGTCCGGGCCGAGGTTGTCCGAGGGCTTGTTTTTCTAAGCTTTCTCTCCTTGACTTGCAGATGGCAGCTCCTCACCACCACGTCCTCACTTTGCCTTCCTCCCGGCTGGGTCTGTCCTGGGGAGTTTCTTGCTCTTCTCAGAAGGACACCAGTTCTTTTGCAGGAATTATCTCTTCAAAGGCCCCATCTTCCAACAGTCACATTTTAGGGTACTGAGGATTAAAACCTCACCATATGAACTTTGAGGAGGCACATTTCAGCCCATAACATTGATGTTTAAAGTGATATAATGTGACATAAAATTCTATACCCAGTGAAAATATCTTTCAAAAATGCAGCACTTAGAGAATTAATTATCTTCAGCAGATCTGGAAGAATGGAAAAACCAAAGGCAATTTTCTTTTCTTTCTTTCTTTCTTTTTTTTTTTTTTAATTGACACAGAGTCTCACCTTGTCACCGTCAGTAAAGTGTTGTGGCATCATAGCTCACAGCAACCTCAAATTCTGCGGCTCAAGCTATTCTCTTGCTTCAGCCTTCCTAGTAGATGGGACTACAGGCACCTGCCATAACTCCTGGCTATTTTTTGTCATTGTTGTCATTGTTGTTCAGCAGGCCTGGGCTGGATTTGATCCCACCAGCCCTGGAGCATGTGGCTGGCACCCTAATCACTGAGCTACAGGCACCTACCCTAAAGGCAATTTTCTAAGGAGAAAGAAAATGATCCCAAAAATGAAATAGAGAAATGAAAAACAAAAGAGAAACATCAGAAATAGTAAACATGAAGTTAAATAAAATCAAATATTAATTTTATAAAATATGGTATAATTTATATTCAAACCGGAAATTAAGAATATTCATAATAAAAGCAGCATAAGGGAATTTAAAGTTTCCATAATTCCAGCTGCATCAAGGAAGGATATGGCAAAAGTCATAATTTGCATTAGATTTTTAAAAGTCAAGGGCACACGTTGCAATCTTTGAGAAGGGTAAAAGGATGTACATCTAAGCAGTTAATGAAAGGAAGATGTGGAATAATCAAAATATAAGATTAATAAAGTTGTAAATAAAGGAGGCAAAAAGCAACCTAAACTAATGAGCCACAAAGATTGATAAATTTCATAGCAGTTATGCAAACTATAAAGAAACTAAATAATTCAAATAATATACAACCACCAAAATGGATTCAACACAACCATACTATAAGGGATATTCTTTAAATATGTATGTAATACGTGTTTTACATATTGTATTATATATACCTATATACATACAATTAAAAACTCGAAAGTTAAAGAATAGAAAAAAGACTATGAAAACTCTACCTGGACATGGTACAACTAAACTAATTCATGTATTGGACAAAGGAGACTATGGAAGTAGAGATAAAGAAGGGTATTTCATAATGATAAGGCCACCAACAGAACATCAACACGCAGAAAAGGGAAAATACAACCAAACACTAGCATAAAAAGAAATAGTAAGACAGCTTTCTCCATAACTGATAGAAAAAACAATGAAAATGTGGGACATCTAAAGCAGTGCAATGAACAAATTCAACCTAATTCACTTACGTACAGGGCAGCTAGAAAATATTGAGAGGGGAGGGAACAGGGTCTGAAGAGGGATTTTTACATGTTAATAGCACTGTATTTTTTAATTTGGAGGCTGATTACATGGGTACTCTGAGATTTCTGTATGTACACTATACTTTTATTCAATATAAATACAATAATTCACAAAGACCTCCATGCAATCTGCTTTTAAAGTTATACCCAGCCAGGATTCTTCAGCAGAACAATATCTCTCTGGTCCATGTTTGGGCAACCTTTTCTTTGAAATTGCTTTGACTCTCTGAAGCCCTTAAAAGTCACATAATTACCTCTAATGTATAATAGGAATAATCTATAAAAATCTTTATTTCCATAGTGATGGAACTCCATTTTTCATAGATTATATTGCTATCTTACCAAATCTTCCTCTACTGTGTATTATTCCTCATACTTAGGTGGAAGATGAGGGTAGAAAATTGGGGTATTTTTTGAGCCAGTCACATATCTTATCTTGCCTAATCATAAAAAAAAAAAAATGTGGTAGGTTTTTTTTTTCTGTAAAGAAATAAATTCAGAAGACTTTATTTCCTTCAGAAGACAGAAGGTTTTTCTTCTTTTTTCTGTAAAGAAATAAATTCAGAAGACACGAATGTTGGTAATTAAGTTGAAGCCGCAGTATTTTGTTGTTGTTTGGGGGGATTCATTGAAGGTACGAAGAGCCAGGTTACGCTAATTGCATTTGTCAGGTAAAGTCCCTGTTATAAATATGTTCCTCCCCTACAAGGTGTGCCAAACACCGTGACTCCCAACCCCCTCCCTCCTTCCCTCCCTCCACTCCCCAATTCCCCCATACCGCACTGTGTACTACGTCATCAATTGTCCTCATATCAAAATTGAGTACATTGGATTCTTGCTTCTCCATTCTTGTGATGCTTAACTAAGAAGAATGTGTTCCACCTTCATCCAAATTAGTACAAAAGATGTATAGTGTCTGTCTTTTTTAGTGGCTGAATAATATTCCATAGAAGAAACAGTATTTAAATACAAATTTACTTCCTCCTTTCCATTCTATTTTTCTTTGGATATAAAAAAATTCATTGAGCATTTGAATTGATCAATAATGGCTTAATAGCTATTAATATCTAGTTTCGGTAAAGGTCCCATTTTAAAAGAAATTTTTAGAATTTTTCAAACTAGACACAAATGGCATGATAAATATAGGGACTGATTTAGGACTCGAGGATTAAGAGGTACTGAATCAAAACAGCCTGATAGCATCCCGAGATTGTTAACTGTAGCATTAGGAATCTACCTAAATAGCTTAGTCTGGTCTAATATCAATTGCTACGTATTGCATGATCCTTGACTTGGTTTTCGGCTTCAGATATATACATACATATACACAATACGTATGTATGTATATCTGCACACATATATGTATATCATACATAGGCTATAGTGTGTCTGTATATGTGTACACTGACTTCAGAGATTGAGTTTCATGAAAATTCTAACTGTATATTCTACTGAAAAACTTGGCTTCCAATAATGCCAGACTTCTACACATAATTGAGATTTTCCTACTTTTCTGTAGGAAACTTTACCTATTCATCATTAGAAGTGTTTTGAGTTTGCACTACCCTTGAAGCCAGTTAAATATTATTTGGGGTTTTATTTCCATCGTTATCAAAGTAAGCTATAGCAGGTATTTTGGTTAACCATTTGACGGGGCAGCATATTTAATTCAATAATACATTGAATGTTTTTCAAATAAAGTGTGAATTACCCATAGACCAATGATTAAAAGAGAAGAAATATAGTCACTGCAAAATTTATTTGTAGAGATGTTCTATTGTTGACGAGTTGCCTGTGAAATCATTTTATTTGCTCTCTTGCAATATACCGTCAAAGTAATGGTCGTAACTGGGCTAATAAAAACAAAATGAAAACAAGAGGCTTAATTCTCCATATTAAAAATAATGAAAGATGACTGTCTCCTCCTCTCCCTTTTCTTAGAGCATTTACTTTCAGAAAACTTTTAACTATGCAAGTACTCTCTTTTCTCTTTGAAATGCGCATAAATCCTTTTGAAAACTAGACAGACTTTTATAACCCAGGAAAATCTCCAGTACATGAGAGTCATCTCTTTGAAATGTAAACATTTAGAGAAATAGCATCTTTATCTTCTGGCTGCTGTAAAAAGGTAGGAGCCTAACTTCAGTGGGTACCTTGCTCCAAGTTGCAAAACAACTTCCTGTCATCAAAATATGAAAAGTTTGCTTTTCCTTTGAATAAAGCCAGTTAGTTAACATTAATGCTCATCCCACTTAATAGGTAAATCTAGGTTTAACTCTGTGTGACACATAGGGCTGCCAAGTCCTCTTACTTGAGAACTAGCTATTGTTTATCTTGAAAATATGCATGTAATGGGTCATTTTTGTTTGCCTATGAAAGAAGGTGATATTTATTTCTGTCTTTTCAGCCTCTTAGTGGATTCTCCTGTGAGGAGAATCATACTCAAATTTAAAACTTATTTCATCTAGGTTTGGAAAAGACTATTTAAAATTATGTTTTCCCACCACAGCTCTCTGGATTATTTTTAAATGTGTAGGGTTTTGCAAAAACGAATAGGGAAGAAGGGCCTGTGGGTCCTTTAACGTACTTACTTTGGGTCAATTTGGGAACTGATGTGATCTCAATCCTTGTTGGCCGAGTGTACCTGTATATTTCTCCTTTCTATCTTTGCAAATGTTGTTCTTCCAACATTACCTGCTAAACACTTGCTGTGACTGAGAGTTTTGCTGAGAGTACTATGAAGAGAGTTTAATACAACAGACCTTCAATCTGCTGTGTTCTATTTAGCGATGACGGATTCAGTGCTTTCCCTTTGGACATAAAGTTATGGGACCAATAGTTTGTTGGTTTTTTTTTACAAAAAATCATGCAAAAACATAGGGTGTTTTAATTACAGACTGTGGCATAAACATAAGGGTTCGTTATTAGCATTTTCTAAAAATTTGTCTGTTAAGAGATTCATTTTGTTCATAGATTGGTTTGAGAAGAATTAAAAAGCAATTTCAAATGTTTTAATGAAAGTCAAAAGGAAATAGGATTTGATTTTCAATTTGTCATTGCTTAACAAACCATTATTTTTCTTTTTAGTAATGGGTCTATTTTAAAAATAAGTTCTGTGACCATTATGCACCACTATCATTGTTGCGGTAGATTGAGTCTCCTCTGAATGTAGAATTAAGTTAAATCATGAATATTTCAAAGCACAATTCTGTCTAGACTCATTTAACCAGTACAATTGGCATTTTTAGCAAAACTATTTCACCTCCTATGTAATTCTTATCTTCCTCAACACTCATTCTTATCTAGGGTGTCCTGAGTAGATTCAAAGGAAGTGGTTTTCCTTGACAATGAAGCATCTTATTTTACCCAAGTCAATCAGTTGTACGGAGTGTTTACTATGTGTCAGGTATCATCCTAGTACTGACAAAACATTATGAAATACAACAAAGTCTACTAGGAAAAAGAAAGTCAGGTGATCTATACTGAATTGTTGCTATTCCAGAAGAAAGGAGCCAGCATCCACAGTTTTGTAAAACGAACTGTTGGAAAAAAAGTTAAGCAAAGAAGCTACCAAGGAGAGTGGGGAAGAACTTTAACTCAACCCTACAGAGGAAGCTGAGGGCCCAAAGGCACAGAGGCCTTGTGCTTGACTTTTATTCTGTTCTGAGTCAAGCCTCTTTCACAAGTGTTAAAAGCAATATGGGGCCTTTGCCTCCAGAGAAGAAAGACAGGAAGAATTTCTCACTATATTCTAACTTATTAGAAAAGACAGTTTCCAGGCAGAATGCAAAGATCTGTACATAGGAGCTTGAGTGTCTTGTGAGATTGTGTGTATAAAACTAGGGCAGTGTGGGGTACTGGTCTTGTTCTGTAAAAGACTAAAATATGTAATAATATTAATTTCAGAAAATATGTTAATATGTGGTCATAACATAATTTCATTAAATTATAAATATCTTAAACAACATTTTATGTTTTCAACTTTAGTTTCTAATATGGTAAACATGAATAGATATGAACCATGTAGATATACACCATATAAATTTCCAACCATTTTTAAGGATAGAGAGGGGTATTAAAACCAACAAGTTGGAGAACCTCCGGTAGTGTCACTAAAAGTCTCCTCTGATTTTTGGGATAAAGGATAAATAAAAGAAGTGAGTAAATGATAAGAAGTTATAATCTCTGTTTTTTTTTTAATTAAATCATAGCTGTGTACATTAATGCAATCATGGGGTACAATGTGCTGGTTTTATATACAATTTGACATATTTTCATCACACTGGTTAACGTAGCCTTCATAGCATTTTCTTAGTTATTGTGTAATGACATTTATATTCTACATTTAGTAAGTTTCACATGTACCCTTGTAAGATGCACCGTAGGTGTGATCCCACCCTCTCTCCACCCATCCTCCCTCCCCTCCCTTTTTCCTTACCCTGTATGCTTGGGCTATAATTAGGTTATAGCTCTCTTATGAAAGCTATAAATTAGTTTCATAGTAGGGCTGAGTACATTGGATACTTTTTCTTCCATTCTTGTGATACTTTGCTAAGATGAATATATGTTCCAGCTCCATCCATGTTCCAGCTCCATCCATATAATCTCTTGGGTTTTTTGTTTGTTTGTTTGTTTATTTGTTTTTTCTTAAGGCTACTTGGGCTCAGGTATAATCACAAGTTGTGCACCTGGGGTGGTTATTGGCTATAATAACAGGTGTGAGAGCCCAAAAGATGGAAATGGGAAGAGAGGCATTAGCTCTTACCTCAGAACCGATAGGGGTTTACAAAAACCCTATCCATGAAGCAGGTGGATTGAGCTCAGGAGTTTAAGACAATCCTAAGCAATATCAAGACCTAGTCTCTATAAAATAGCCGGGCATTGTGGCGGGCACCTGTAGCCCCAGATACTTGGGAGGCTGAGGCAAAAGCATCCCTAGAGCCCAAGAGTTTGAGGTGGTTGTGAGCTATGACCCCAGGGCCCCAACGAAGTGCGATTCTGCCTCAAGGCAAAACAAAACAAACAAACAAAAACCCTATTGACATCTCTCTATGAACTCACTGTAAGAACAGAAACAATCCCATCTCTTGTAGTTCCTCAATAAAGATGCAGTACACTTAAGTAGTGGTGTTATTTTAAACTAAACCTCTAGCCACTACTTTTGTTGAATTATAATATATTAACAATTAACTTATATTCATCACCTTGTGCACATCATATATGATGAGTACTTTATATGGGCTCCATCAACTACTATTAAATGAACTTCAGGTAGTTTCTATTATTTTTCCCATATTTGCAAATACTCAGAAGGATTGTTTGCTAGAAATGGCATAGAATTGGTTAAATGGTAGAGCAGGGTTGAAACAGAGGCCACCTGTTTTCAAATCCATCTTTTTCTTCTTTTTTCTTCCTTCTCCATTTCTCTCTCCTTCCTTCCCTCCCTTCATTTCTTCTCTTATCACAGATATATATCTTTTGAAACAATCCTCACTAGATCATAAAATATAATACTTTTGAAAACTCTTGACCATGTGGTGAGATTATATTAACCAGAGGGAGAAGCTCATCTTTTTATTTACAAAGTGTTTCATATTTTCTCTGGTGACCTCATTAAAATGTTGACTCTGATCATAATATACCAAGTGTTTTCACTGCTGCGGACTTACTTACTTAGTCAAGTGGCAGCAGGAACTTAAGAATCTGTCAAATCGTTATGTATTCTTCCCCTGTATAAAACAGTCAGGGATGGCTAATATTTTTCTTGGCTTGCATGTGAAGCTACCTCTGGAGAGAATTCCCTTTTCCTTTAAATATTTGCTATGCAATTATAATCTTGCTAAAATCAAAGTCATTCCAAGAATTCTTGATGGGGGAAAAAAATAAACACCTCACAAAAGAAAAAATCAAAAGGAGGGGTGGAATATAAAGGGAGATTGGGTGGTCCTAGTCTGGTGCAGGTGGTAGAGGTATTCTGGGGTCACAGCCCTGGCTTTGTACCCCTTTTCATCTTCCCCTGACTCTTGGGGCCCGGGGCTGCTGCTTTCCTTCATTATTTCTCATTAAAAACTTGTTTTTGAAGATGACAGTACACTAGTTCCCCCTTATCTGTGCTACCGAGAGTCAACTGCAGTTCAAAAATAGGTGAGCACACTGCAAACAGATAGCAAGAGAAAGACAGCAACCACATTCACATGACTTTGAATATAGTATATTACAATAGATGTTCTATTTTATTATTAGTTACTGTTGTTAATCTTTTACTATATCTAATTTGCAAATTAAACTTTGTCATAGGTGTTTATGTATAAGAAAACACATGGTCCATATAGGGCCTTTTTTTTCTTTTCTTTCTTTCTTTTCTCTTCTTTTTTTTTTTTTTGCCGTCTGTGATTTCAGGCATTTCCTAGAGGTCTGGGACTATATCCCTTGCACATAAGGGAGACTGCTGTGTTGGTTTGCAGTGGGTGCCATAACAAAATACCCCAGACCAGGTGGTGTAAACAACAGAAACTTATTTTGTTGCAGCTTTGAAGAGTAGAAATCTAGGATCAAGAGGTTGGCAGGTTAGATTTCTCTGAGGCCACCCTCCTTGCCCTGCAGGTGGCGCCTTTCTCACTGTGTCCAGCATGTGGTCTTTCTTCTGTGGGCTGCAAATCCTGTTGTTCTTATTTATTTTAATTTCTTCTTCGTATAAAAATACTAGACACGCTGGATTATGCCGTACCTCTAAGGTCTCCTTTTAACACAATTATCTATTTAAATGCTCTATGTCCAAATCAGCTCACATACCTAAAATTGGTAGTTAGGGCTTCAAAATGTACCTTCCCCAAAAATGGACTTTCCATAGAAATATCAAATATTTTGTGTAGTTAAGTATTTTATGGGGATCAATTATATATTTTTAATCCTATTGAAAACTTATCTCTGGTATTTGTGAACTATATTATCTCTCCTATACATTTAAAATACAAGAATTAATATTACATAATATAGTTAAAACATACATGCTGTGAGCTGTCAGACAAGGAGAATGCACATCGTCACAGCCTTAAAGTAATATGTAAGTAACTTAAAGCAAAGATAACTTTTTATATGATGTCAGTAATGATAGTAGAAATTACAATTTTTTTTTTTTTTTTTTGTAGAGACAGAGTCTCACTTTATGGCCCTCGGTAGAGTGCCATGGCCTCACACAGCTAACAGCAACCTCCAACTCCTGGGCTTAAGCGATTCTCTTACCTCGGCCTCCCGAGTAGCTGGGACTCAATCATTTTTTTTTTTTTTTAAGAAGTTCACTTTTAATCCACTCGTTCTTGCCTTCAGGTAGGAAAATCTGCAAGCTATTTCTTGCTCGTTTATGTTCTAGCATAATGTTTTTAGTGCTGAAGTTCTTACAAGAAAATCTCTTGGGAAATGACCTAGGAGAAGGCAAGTTACAGTAAATTCTAACGTGTTGTATGCACTCTGATACCAAAAGATGGAGTTTGAGTTTGCCTTGGAAAAAGATTGTAGTATATCCTACCATGTCGCCAAATTATACATTATTTTTCAGTTTTTCAGCCTTTGCCCAGCTTGGAATGCTGCAGGATATTCAGGGCTACTGTTTGCTTCAATTGAGTATCAGATGTGTCCCATAAATAAATTACAAGTGTGGACCAAGTGGGTGTACTTATTTTCCATTGCTTATTATGTGAAGGAAATAATAGAAGCGTCTGTTCCCAAGCCTATTGCTCAATATATTCACATAGTGAAGTTAAAATGTTTGGTTAGAAAATCAATATTGTTACACTAAGCATTAAGTATAGTAAACTATGAGAATTGTGAGAAGCTGTGCACTCCCTTAAAATCAATGCGTATTCAAAACAGGGAGTAAGGAAATAGATAAAATTCCAACTTTAAATAGTAACCTAGGGAGAATTAACCAGCATCCCAGCTTTTGCCACCGCAGGAAGGATCAATGAAGCATACAAACAAATAAATAATAAACGCAACGCAATATCTGAGGTAACATGAGATTCATCTGCAGTGAATTTGAGGACAGTGACTACTATGCAGTATTGGCAACCATATCAAGAATCCTCTGTGCATTGGTGGTGACTGTGGCTCAAAGAGTAGGGTGCTGACCCCATATATCAGTGGTGGCAGGTTGAAGCCTGGCCCGGGTCAAAAACTGCAAAAAAAAAAAAAAGAATCCTCTGTGTAAGGAATGTAACACTAAGCACAGAATAAACGAGAACATAGATTTAGAACTTTACCTGGTAAGAACAACAGGATTTGAACAAAAGGTGGAAAAATACACTGCTATATATTGGAGTTACTTCTATTAAAATACAGAGAATAAGGCATATAAGATTGTCCTTCAAAAGCTAAACTTTTAAATGAACACACCACGGTGTGTAGCATAATTGCGCTAAATTGCTTGAGTCTGAGACTAGATTTTAACCTAATAAAATGTACAACATATTTATAGTAGAAGAGTGTTGCTTGCAATAGAAAGTGTACCAATGTGTCCTCACAAAAACTGTTGTCTCCCCCTTGTATATATATATTTTTTGTTTTTGGGGCCAGGGTGGCCTTTCTTCCTTCCTTCCTTCATTTTGTAGTAACCATTTTACTGTATATGTAGCCCATAATATCAGGTTGTTTGCTTTAAATATACACAATAATGATTAATATTAATTTAATTGATTAATAATTAATATTAAAAAGGATGACTAAAAGAAAAATAAGAGCTTATTTTTGACAGTGAATAATTCTAAATGATTTAGACCCACATTTATTTGGCTGAGACCCATAATTCTTTAAAGAATATTATTTATAATATATTAATTATAATTATATACTAAATATAATAATTACATATAATTACAAATATAAACATATAATTATATATAAAAATAATAAGAATTATATAACAATTATTATATTATATAACAATTTTATATATAATTTATATTATATAATATAATGTATACATAATATATATGTGTGCAATATTACATACTATATTGTATATATAGAATATAGAATGCAATATTTCATATAACATATAATATAGATAATTATATCTAGTATTCTTTAAAGAATTATGGGTCTCAACCAAATAATTATGGGTCTAAATCATGCATATATAAACATCCCAAATATGAGCACTTAGTTACTTTTTTCTAACTTTTATAAAAGAAAAAAAAGGCCTAAATTACTAAAACCACAAAGGCAGAAATAACAAGACTATAACATGGAAAGTTCACCATTTTCCTTATAAAATAATCTCTTTAAAACCCTAGTAAATTTTTTGACTTAAAGAACCACAATTTCTTTCATTAGAGTCTCAGTCTTTTTCTCTTTCTCTCTCCATGTTTTTCCCCCTTGTTATATTCAAGCATAATTAGAAAAGTTATTTATGGAATAATCTATAAAATTTGTCATATGTCTTATTATAAAATTGTAATAACTGATTTTTTAATTGCTGAAGTCAGCCTCCATTTTATTCACCTGATGAAGGCTTACAAATTAGTGTACAAAAAAGCCCCAGTTTAAATCTTTGCTCAAATCACTCTAAGGGATGTGGTCTAAGGGATCTATTCTAAAAGAGGACAATCTAAAGACAGCTATCTCCATTGAAAATTACTTTTGGGGAGTCAGGAGAGTAACAAAATAAGGATATCGAGATTATGTATTCAGTCCTCGCATTTCAGTGATTCACTATAAATTTTATAAAATTAATGATACAATATTAATCTGCTAAAGAAGTGATTTTTAAATCACTTTATACAACCAAAATAACCCTTTCACAAATGAAATTTCATGCAAAATCTGTTATAGAAGACAGATAAAAGTAGTAATGGTATGGATGAAATATATCGTTGTTCCCAAAGCCTTACTCCTGCTGTCAACCAAAGAAAAGTCTTCAGGACTACAGGGTTCTACTTCACATAATGTGAAATCACTAAACTAAAATAATCCAGTGCAATCCCATTTGTCACGTGGAAATATCATGTGCAACATTAAACAAAGTCATTGCTTGTCAGGCTTACTCTTAACATTGCTTCTGAAAATTTTATAGTCTTTTTACTCTAGATAACTTCTAACATTGAGATGGAAAGTACACGCACCTCTTCACTCTTTTATCCTGGACCAAGACTCAGCAAAATTTTCCTGTAAATGATCAGATAGTAAATATTTTGGGCTTTTCAGTTTATACAGTCTTTTTTGCAGCTATTAAACTCTGCCAGGGTAGCTTAAAAGATGCTGCAGACTGTAAGTAAAATAAATAAATAAAGAGCATGGCTATGTTCTAATAAAAATCTATCTTCAAAAGTATACGGTAAGACATGATGTCAGCAAAAATTACAGAGTAGGTAGCTCCAAGGGCCTGTCCCTCTATAGAATTCCTCTCCTCCAAATTTAGCAAAAAGTGTCAGAATCAACTCTCTCAAAACTCTGAAAAATATTCAAAGATTATAGCAACCAACCAAGTACTGAATCAAGAAAAAGGCAACTTAAAAATGAGAGGAAAGCTTTGTGACATTTTTATTTTCCCTTGTTTCATGTGCAGTACTTCCCTGGGATGGTGGCAGTCTTGAAGAATGTAGCCTGCATTCCTAGTGGGGCACACTGGCCCTTGATTATGAGGGAGCAAAGCTGATGTTATTCTCAAAAATGCGTTTGTCTGTTTGATTTGTCTGAGTGCTACCTACAAAAATGACACAAGGAGCTTGCTTGCCTTTGTCTACCTAACTCACAATACTCTCAGTGAAGAGAACAATTATGTAAAGGACATTCCTCTCATACATTGTAAGTAAATAAACAACCCACTGCCAACTGCAGCAAAAAGATTACCTGCAGTTCAGGTAAACAATAGATAAACTGAAGCCCGAGAGGAAAAGCTGGTGAGTTTCTTTGAGAATTAGGGCCTTGAAAAACACCTGCATATACCAGGGACTTTAGAAAGTAACACACAAGTCCAGAATAGGATATATGCTGAGAAAAGACAAAAAAGACCCTAAGTTTTCACCTTGAACTGTAGGCTCAGGGCAGCAGGAAGTGAGAGCTTAGGCAGAGCTGTAAATAGCAGGATTTAGCATTGAAGTGATGCTTCAACGCACAGCCAATCTGCTAAGAATAGGAAGTATTTTTTTGTTAATTTAATTTTTGGAGAGGACTTCATGTTTAAGGACTTTGATGTTTTCCTTAAACAAAACACTAGTAGATCCTAAGCTAAAGCAACAGAGAATTCAGAGACCAGACATAATGAAAAATACAGAAAATAATTTTTATAAGACATTAAACAAACTACCATAACCCATAACAAGCCATAGAAACAAACCCTGAGGAGGGAAAAGAATCAAATTTTCAGAATTTCCACAGTGAAATATTCAAAATGTCTGGTTTGCAATAAAAATATAAAGAGGGAGGAAACCAGAAAGTGTAGGTCATTCATAGAAGCAATTAACAGAAATTATCTCAGAAGAAATCAATAGCATTTAAATCAATGGCATTTAGTATGCTCAAAAAGCTAAAATGATATCAAATACAGAGAGTTAAAGAGTTGAAGCATATAAACAAAGTCAATAGCAATAAAGAGATATAAATTAAAGAAAAACCAAGCAGAATTCTGTAATCAATATACAATAAGTAAAGTGAAAAATTTACTAAAGAATTTTAATAGTACATATGAAGAGGCAGAAAAAAATAGTGAAATTGAAGATAGGTCAATCAAAGTTACCCCTGGAGGAACAGATGGGTAAAAGAATGAAGAAAAATAAACAGAGCTAAGATACCTGTAGGGCATTGTGAAGAATACCAACATAAATCTAATAAGAGTCCCCCAAAGAGTAGAAAGTAAGAAAAAGAACAGGAAGTTATTTGAAATAATAAGAACTAAAAAATCCCAAATTTGATAAAAAGACATGAATATACACACACGCACTGAAACACATTATAATCGAATTGTCAAAAGTGAAAGGCAAAGAAAGGGTCTTGAATTCAGTAACAGAAATGAACCATCATGTTCACTTCTCTCAAGGGGTACTCAAAAAGATTAAAGGATAATTTCTCAGCAGAAACTACTGAGGTTGAAAGGTAGTCAAATGATATATTTAAAATGCTGAAAGAAAAAAAAGAAACCTTGTCAATAAAAAGACAATATTATTATATTTTTGATTTCTAACTCTTCCTTTTCCCCTGTGCAATTAAAAGACAAATGCACAAAACAAAAATCATACAGCTATGTAAATGGGTAGCACTGTGTAAAGATGAAATTTGTGATCACAACAATAACGTAAAGGGAAAGGGATGAGGTGGTATAGGATTAGTGTTTATGTATCTTTCTGAACCTAGTAATATTAATTCAGAGTAGCTTATTATAAATTCAGAGCTTAGCTGAAAGAAATAACTTAAAAATACAAAGAAAAGAGATTGAGAAAATAATAAATGATAGACTAGCAAATCAATCAATTAAATACAAATGAAGTCAATAATAGAGGATTCTAATGACAAAAACCACAAACAACATGTGACAAACAAAAGAATAAAAGAAGCTCTTCCTTATCAGTGGTTATTTAAATGGAAATAGATTACCTTCTCTAATTAAAAAGCAGATATTTAAAGAATAGATAATAAAACAGTATTCAACTACATGCTATCCACAGGGAACTCATTTTGATTCAAAAACACACAAACAGATTGTTAATGAAATCATGGAAAATATACTATATGCCATTAGTGACCAAGGAAGAGTTTAGATGTGTACACTAATATCAGACAAACAGACTTTAAATAAAAAAATTAAATGACTATAAAAGATATGATATATCCATGAGAAAGCTAGTACATTAAGAAAATAAAACGATTATAAACATAGTCACAACTAAAAAAGAGAGGCGATGGTTCATACAACATTGCCAATGTACTAAATGCCACCAAATCACATGTTTTAAATTGTTAAGTTTATATTTTATGAATTTCATGTCCATAAACAACTACAATAGCAACTGTAACAACAAAAACAATGGCGGGCTAGATTTGACTCTTAGGCATGGTTTGATGATTCCTATATTACCTACACACACAAACACATTTATACACATATGCATATACACACACACACATATATATACAGATGCACATATATACATACACATATGTGTACATATCTGACATATATATACCTTACTTTAAAGGCATATTTTTTAAAATTTGTTTTGATAATATGCTAGCAAAACTTGGAGTTAGCTTTCAGTGATTAATGATAAGGATGAATCTGAAAGATACATACATGTTCTATATTGTTTAAGGAAATGATAAATGTGGCCTTAATACTTTCATCTTACTTTAGATGCTGAAGTTGTTATGGGTGGTACAATTAACTTACTATGTTGTTTGTAGAATTTTTTCCTGTGTGGAGGAACATGCAATGTACTAATATTAGCCTAGGTTATTAAGATTAATTCTATAATTTTATCTGAAGTTTCTGACCTTTGGCCTTTATAATTTTTATGACCTTAGACTAAATATGGTCAGATCTTATATGAATGCTTATAGCATGCAATCTCTTCGGTATTCTAAGCAGCATATATTGAATTTGGGAGAATGAAGGTTTCCTAGCAGCTCAGTAAATAAGCATTTTCTTCTCCTTCTCCTTGTTTAGAATGAACAGTTACATCAGGAAGAGACTATAATAATTCATTTAGATAAAATGGTATTTGAAAGTAGAGTTCAAGAAAATAAAATTTGAGTATTTATTATAGGACTTTTTCTTGTTATTTTGCACAAGGTAGAAAAGAGCACAGATTTGAAGATAACAGAATTTAAATATAGGAATATAACTCCTCTTTTTTTTAACACATAAATGGTATTTTAACCACAAAAATGTATGAGAAAACAAAGTTATTGAAACATCTGAACACCTACCCATGATCAGATAGTTGTACTTATTGAGGCAAAGGTATGAATGCAGAGAGAAAAATCAAACACTTCATATCACACATGTCATTGCCAACAAATGAACGGATATTTAGAATTCCATATTCCTGCTGTTGAAGAAAAATCTTGTGTTCTTTATAAGTTTTTATTCTTATTCTCATATTATTTTGTTTTGGAGTACAGGCTTGCCTCGTTTTATTGTGCTTTGCTTTATCATGCTTTGCAGATACTGCCTTTTTTTAAATTTATTTTTTATTTATTTTTTGTAGAGACAGAGTTTCACTTTATGGCCCTCGGTAGAGTACCGTGGCGTCACACAGCTCACAGTAACCTCCAACTCCCGGGCTTAGGCGATTCTCCTGCCTCAGCCTCCCGAGTAGCTGGGACTATAGGCGCCCACCCCAATGCCTGGCTATTTCTTTGTTGCAGCTTGGCCGGGGCTGGGTTTGAACCTGCCACCCTCCATATGTGGGGCCAGCGCCCTGCCCACTACAAATACTGTATTTTTTGCAAACTGAATGTGTGCGACAACCCCAAACAAGCCTATCCGTGTCCTTGTTCCAACAATAATATTCATGACTCTGTGTCTCATTTTGGTAATTCTCACAATATTACCAGCCTTCTCATTATTATTATATATTGTGGTTACCTGTAATCAGCGGTCTTTGATATTGCCATTGCAATTGTTTGGGGGCACACAAATCGTGTATAATAACAGAAACTTATTTGAAAAATGTGTGTGTGCTGTCTGCTCCAGCAGCCAGGTGTTCCCCCCACCTCCTCTCTCTCGGGCCTTCCTATTCCCTGAGTGACAATAATATTAAAAATAGGCTGATTAATAACCCTAAAATAGCCTGTAAGTGTGGAAGTGAAAGAAAGTGTTGCACTTCTCTCACTTTATATCAAAAGCTAGTTTAGCGAGGTGAACATGTTCAAAGCCGAGACTGTCCAACAGCGAGCTGTCTTGTGCCAGTTAGCCTAGTCATGAATGCAAAGAACATGTTCTTGAAGGAATTTTAAAGTGCTACTCCAGTGAACACATAAAGGATAAGAGAGTAAAAACAGATTTATTGCTGATATGGAGAAAGTGTTAGTGGCCTAAATGGAAGATGAAAGCACCACAATATTCCCTTAAGCACAAAACCTAACTTGGAGCCAGGCCCTAACTCAATTCTGTGAAGCCTGGGAGAGGTGACAGCTGCAGAAAAAAAGCTTGAAGCTAGTAGAGGATAGTTCATAAGGTTTAGGGAAAGAAGTCATCTCCAGAACATAAAAAAGTACAAGGTGAAACAGCAAGTGTGCTCATGTAGAAGCTGTAACAAGTTATCTATCCAGTGGGAAACCCAAAATTTGTGTGACTCACTTTATCGCAATATGCCCTTCATTGCAGTGGTCTGTACCTGAACTCGCAGTATCTCCAAGGTATGCCTGTGAATTTCTTTAAATTGAAAATAATTAGGCAAATCACTTTATAGCATTTAACATACTCCAGTAGCTATTCATACCTTTGCGACATATTTTTTAACAATTTAAGGAGCAATTTTGAAATTTTTGTTTAACAATATATTTACATAGGCTACTGAAGTATTTTCATTATCCTTCTCTTCATGAATTACAAATGGATATGTTGCTCATGAATTGATTTTTTTGTAAAACATGTGCTTGGTCATAAAGTCAAGGAGATGATAATCTAGTAATTCAAAATAATTTTTGTTGCATTAATAATCATTTATTCCTTATGCAGTCTTTGGGGCATTAGAAATATGTTTTGTGGTTCTCAGACTTCTTTGCACAGAGTTCTTATTGTTAATGATTCAGTGGATTCCTATGGGATGTATGGAACTCTTACTACAGTCTCAGACAGAATAGTACAAGGCTTCATACAGAGATGGAAAAATGGACTTAGACTTCCCAGTCCCAGATTCTCTTGATTATTACCAATAAAATATTCAGGTGGGCCAGTGATGGAGTAGAGTGAAAAGGAAAGCCAAAGAGATCAGTACTTCTCTGTCTCTTGTTCCTGCTTTCTGGTGGCCTTTAATTTTAATTTCAGGTAGACTTTTGCAAAGATTGTCACCAGCACCAAAAGCCCCATGTTTGACTTGTTCAGGAATTTGAGTGGAGTCAAAACTTTTCCTTACTAATATTTCTTTTTTTTTTTTTATTGTTGGGGATTCATTGAGGGTACAATAAGCCAGGTTACACTGATTGCAATTGTTAGGTAAAGTCCCTCTTGCAATCATGTCTTGCCCCCATAAAGTGTGACACACACCAAGGCCCCACCCCCCTCCCTCCTTCCCTCTTTCTGTCCCCCCCCATAACCATAATTGTCATTAATTGTCCTCATATCAAAATGGAGTACATAGGATTCATGCTTCTCCATTCTTGTGATGCTTTACTAAGAATAATGTCTTCCACGTCCATCCAGGTTAATACGAAGGATGTAAAGTCTCCATTTTTTTAATGGCTGAATAGTATTCCATGGTATACATATACCACAGCTTGTTAATCCATTCCTGGGTTGGTGGGCATTTAGGCTGTTTCAACACTTTGGCGATTGTAAATTGAGCTGCAATAAACAGTCTAGTACAAGTGTCCTTATGATAAAAGGATTTTTTTCCTTCTGGGTAGATGCCCAGTAATGGGATTGCAGGATCAAATGGGAGGTCTAGCTTGAGTGCTTTGAGGTTTCTCCATACTTTCTTCCAGAAAGGTTGTACTAGTTTGCAGTCCCACCAGCAGTGTAAAAGTGTTCCCTTCTCTCCACATCCACGCCAGCATCTGCAGTTTTGAGATTTTGTGATGTGGGCCATTCTCACTGGGGTTAGATGATATCTCAGGGTTGTTTTGATTTGCATTTCTCTAATATATAGAGATGATGAACATTTTTTCATGTGTTTGTTAGCCATTCGTCTGTCGTCTTTGGAGAAAGTTCTATTCATGTCTCTTGCCCATTGATATAAGGGATTGTTGGCTTTTTTCATGTGGATTAATTTGAGTTCTCTATAGATCCTAGTTATCAAGCTTTTGTCTGATGGAAAATATGCAAATATCCTTTCCCATTGTGTAGGTTGTCTCTTTGCTTTGGTTATTGTCTCCTTAGCTGTACAGAAGCTTTTCAGTTTAATGAAGTCCCATTTGTTTCTTTTTGTTGTTGTTGCAATTGCCATGGCAGTCTTCTTCATGAAGTCTTTCCCCAGGCCAATATCTTCCAGTGTTTTTCCTATGCTTTCTTGGAGGATTTTTATTGTTTCATGCCTTAAATTTCAGTCCTTTATCCATCTTGAATCAATTTTTGTGAGTGGGGAAAGGTGTGGGTCCAGTTTCAGTCTTTTACATGTAGACATCCAGTTCTCCTAACACCATTTATTGAATAGGGAGTCTTTCCCCCAAGGTATGTTCTTGTTTGGTTTATCAAAGATTAGGTGGTTGTAAAATGTTAGTTTCATTTCTTGGTTTTCAATTTGATTCCAAGTGTCTATGTCTCTGTTTTTGTGCCAGTACCATGCTGTCTTGAGCACTATGGCTTTGTAGTACAGACTAAAATCTGGTATGCTGATGCCCCAGCTTTATTTTTGTTACAGAGAAGTGCCTTAGCTATACGGGTTTTTTCCGGTTCCATACAAAATGCAGAATCATTTTTTCCAAATCTTGAAAGTACGATGTTGGTATTTTGATAGGAATGGCAGTGAATAGGTAGATTGCTTTGGGAAGTATAGACATTTTAACAATGTTGATTCTTCCCATCCATGAGCATGGTATGTTCTTCCATTTGTTAATATCCTCTGCTATTTCCTTTCTGAGGAGTTCATAGTTTTCTTTATAGAGGTCTTCACCTCCATCGTTAGGGATACTCCTAGGTATTTCATTTTCTTTGAAACTATGGTGAAGGGAGTTGTGTCCTTAATTAGCTTCTCATCTTGACTGTTATTGGTGTATACAAAGGCTACTGACTTGTGGACATTGATTTTATATCCTGAAACATTACTGTATTTTTTGATGACTTCTAGGAGTCTTGTGGTTGAGGCTTTGGGGTTCTCTAAGTATAAGATCATGTCGTCAGCAAAGAGGGAGAGTTTGACCTCCTCTGCTCCCATTTGGATTCCCTTTATTTCCTTGTCTTGCCTAATTGTATTGGCTAGAACTTCCAGCACTACGTTGAATAGTAAAGGTGACAGAGGACAACCTTGTCTGGTTCCAGTTCTAAGAGGAAAAGCTTTCAGTTTTACTCCATTCGGTAAAATATTGGCTGTAGGTTTGTCATAGATAGCTTCAATCAGTTTTAGAAATGTGCCACCTATGCCTATACTCTTCAGTGTTCTAATTAGAAAAGGATGCTGGATTTTATCAAATGCTTTTTCTGCATCTATTGAGAGGATCATGTGATCTTTATTTTTGCCTTTGTTAATATGGTGGATAATGTTTATAGACTTGCGTATGTTAAATCAGCCTTGCATCCCTGGGATGAAGCCTACTTGATCATGATGTATGACTTTTTTGATGATAAGCTGTAATCTATTGGCTAGGATTTTGTTGAGAATTTTTCCGTCTATATTCATGAGTGAGATTGGTCTGAAATTCTCCTTTTTGTTTGGGTCTTTTCCTGGTTTTGGTATCAGGGTGATGTTTGCTTCATAGAATGTGTTGGGGAAGATTCCTTCTTCCTCAATTTTTTGGAATAATTTCTGCAGTACAGGAATAAGCTCTTCCTTGAAGGTTTGATAGAATTCTGGAGTGAAGCCATCTGGACCAGGGCATTTTTTAGTTGGAAGATTTTTTATTGTTTCTTTGATCTCAGTGCTTGAAATTGGTCTGTTCAGGAGCTCTATTTCTTCCTGGCTGAGTCTAGGGAGAGGGTGTGATTCCAAATATTGATCCATTTCCTTCACATTGTCAAATTTCTGGGCATAGAGTTTCTGGTAGTATTCAGAGATGATCTCTTGTATCTCTGTGGGATCAGTTGTTATTTCCCCTTTATCATTTCTGATTGAGGTTACTAGAGATTTTACTTTTCTATTCTTCTTTAGTCTGGCCAATGTTTTATCTATTTTATTTATTTTTTCAAAAAACCAACTCCTTGTTTCATTATATTTCTGAATGATTCTTTTGTTTTCAATTTCATTGATCTCTGATTTGATTTTGGATATTTCTTTTCTTCTACTGAGTTTAGGCTTAGATTGTTCTTCTTTTTCCAATTCCATAAGATCTCTTGTGAGATTGTTGATGTGCTCTCTTTCTGTTTTTCGAATGTAGGCATCTAAAGCGATGAATTTTCCTCTCAAAACTGCTTTTGCAGTATCCCACAGGTTTTGGTAGCTTGTGTCTTCATTGTTGTTATGCTCAAGGAAGTTAATGATTTCCTGTTTTATTTCTTCCTGCACCCATCTGTTATTCAACAGAAGATTGTTTAGTTTCCATGCCTTTGGGTGGGGTCGAGCATTTTTGTTAGAGTTGAGTTCCACCTTTAGTGCCTTATGGTCTGAGAAGATACAAGGTAAAATTTCAATTCTTTTGATTCTGTTGATATTTCTTTTGTGTCCCAGGATATGATCAATTTTGGAGAATGTTCCATGGGGTGATGAGAAGAATGTATATTCTTTATCTTTGGGATGGAGTGTTCTATATGCGTCTATCAAGCATAGTTGTTCTAGGGTCTCATTTAAATCTCTTATATCCTTGTTTAATTTCCGTTTAGAGGATCAGTCCAGCTCTGTAAGAGGAGAGTTAAGGTCCCCTGTTATTATGGTATTATCAGATATCATATTGCTCAGACTGAGTAAGGTCTGTTTCAAGAATCTGGGAGCATTTAAATTGGGTGCATAGATATTTAGAATTGAAATGTCTTCTTGTTGTATTTTTCCCTTGACCAATATAAAGTGACCATCTTTGTCTTTTTGACTTTAGTTGCTTTAAATCCACATGTATCTAAAAATAAGATTGCAACTCCTCTTTTCTTCTGAATTCCATTTGCCTGAAAAATTGTCTTCCAACCCTTGACTCGGAGCTTTAATTTGTCTTTTGAAGCCAGGTGTTTTTCTTGCAGACAGCAGATGGATGGCTTATGTTTTTTAATCCAGTCAACCAATCTATGTCTCTTCAGTGGGGAATTCAAGCCATTAACTTTTATTGAGATAATTGATAAGTGTGGTAGTATTCTATTCGTCTTATTTTGTGAGAGTCCATTGCTTAGTTTTATCTTTTGCATCAGTGTGGAGGTTAGGTTCTGTCCTTTAATTTCTGAGTTCTTACTTTGCTGCTGATCCATTGTGGTGGTCAATGTGCAGAACAGGTTGAAGTATTTCCTGTAGAGCCGGTCTTGTTGTGGCAAATTTCCTCAATGTTTGTATATCCGCAAATGATTTGATTTCTCCGTCAATTTTGAAGCTTAGCTTAGCAGGGTACAGAATTCTGGGCTGGAAATTGTTCTGTTTAAGTAGATTAAAGGTAGATGACCATTGTCTTTTGCTTGGAAAGTTTCATTAGAGAATTCTGCGGTCACTCTGATGGATTTGCCCCTGTAGGTCAACTGGCGCTTACTCCTGGCAGCTTGCAGAATCTTTTCTTTTGTCTTGACCTTGGACAGGTTCATCACAATGTGTCTTGGAGAAGCTCGGTTAGAGTTGAGGCGACCTGGGGTCCGATAGCCCTCTGAAAGCAGTGTGTCAGAATCTTTGGTGATATTTGGGAAATTTTCCTGTATAAAATTCATATAATAGTATGGCTTCCATTCCTCTGGGGCATTCTTCTTCCCCTTCTGGAATTCCTATAACTTGTATGTTGGAACGCTTCATAAAGTCCCATAATTCTGACAGTGAACGTTCTGCTTTCTCTCTCTTCTTTTCTGCCTCTTTTACTATCTGAGTTATCTCAAGAACTTTGTCTTCTACCTCTGAAATTCTTTCTTCTGCGTGGTCTAACCTGTTGCTGATACTTTCCATTGCATCTTTATGTTCCCTGATTGACTGTTTCATTTCCTTCAGCTCTGCTATGTCCTTTTTACATTCTTCATATCGTTCATCTCTTATTTGATTCTGTTTTTAAATTTCCTTTTGGTTATTTTCCACTTTATTAGCAGTTTCCTTCATTGTTTCCATCATTTCTTTCATTGTTTTCAATATGTGTATTCTAAATTCCCTTTCTGTCACTCCTAACATTTCTTTATAGGTGGAATCCTCTGCAGTAGCTACCTCATGGTCCCTTGGCGGGGTTGTTCTGGACTGGTTCTTCATGTTGCCTGGAGTTTTCTGCTGATTCTTCCTCATGAGTGATTTCTTTTATCTGTTTTCTTGCCCTAATTTTCCTTTCACTTCCTCTTGCTCTTTAAGTTCTCGTGCCTGTGGACTAAGGGTTACAGGACCAGAAGGGTGAGAAGGCTGAAGAGCAAAAAACGGGATGAAAGAAAGGGGGACCGAGTGATAAGAAAAAAAAAAAAGAAAAATAGAGAAAGGAGAGGGGGTGGGTAAAAGGAATATTGACAAAAAGAAGAGAGGCACAGAAAGAGGGAGACAGAGCAATATATGTGTACAGTAGGGTACTTTGATACAACCTTAAAAAACAAACCACCTTCTGGGGGTGCCCAGTTGGGTGGTTCCCTTGAGGTCAGCAGCTCTTTGCTAACCTGATCAGACACAGTACCCCACCTCCACCAAGTAGAGAGGAAAGATAAAAATGCTGTAAATCAAACCAAAACAAGCAAACAGAAAACTTTACAGGATAAAATTGGCTGGAAAAACCAAATAATAGCGGTAGAAACACTAACAAAAATGAAGTTCTAATTATTGAAATAGGCAGCAATGGGAAATTATAATTAAACTAGAAAAATTGAGAAAGAAAAAGGATCTGTATGGAAAAGGTTGAACTTAAAAAACAAAACAACAATCAACAAGATCAAAATAAACAAAAAAAAAAACAACCAAACCAAAAAAAAAAAAAAAAAGCACAACCAAAAACAAAACAGTATGTATACGTTATTGAATATTGTATGGGCAACACGTGGTCTTCTGGGGTATGAGATGTTAATCACAGTTCTGATACGACTGGAGGCTGCTAGTTTCTCAAACCCCAGCAGGTAGACACCCTAAATCTCTCTTTAGCCCACTTAAAAGGCACTTTGAGCTTGTTCACTTGCTGAGCAGAAGCTTTCCCAGGGAAGTGCTTGTCTCTGGAATCACTGCTGAAGTGGCTATCCACTTACCCTGTGTGCCAAAACTGGTCTCCCTCTGCCCCCGAGGGTTAGGGCTGCAAGGCGGCTCAGACCCCGCCCTGAGGCTACTTGGTCGCTGGGTTACCAGCTCCCACCCAATTCCAGCTCTGCTACCCTGAGGGTGGAGCTTGCCGGAGCAGATCGCTCACAATGACTGCCTGTGACCCAGAGCCAAACACTATTAGCTCCGTCTGGCTCAGCGGCTCAGACTGGGGCCCTAGACAGAGGCCAGAGTTCTGCGCACTCCCGCTCAGGCTCTCCCCAAGGCAGTTCAGCTGAGTGCCAAGTCCAAAGACACCAAAACAGTTCACAGGTAAGGCCTTTCTGGTTTGCAGTCTCGCTGCTACTGAACTTACAGTTGCGGGCGGGTTTAGATGGATTGAACACACGTGACCACTTGCCGTTTTTCCACTGTTTTAGTACTCCTCTTGGGGTCCAGAAGTATCTCGCTGACTCCCTGTATCCTCTCAGGGGTAATGATAGGCAGATCCTACCAGCCAGAGATGCCTGGAGTCCTATCTCCCCAGACTCACGGTGCCCAGATGCAAGGAAGCTGTTACTCGGCTGCCATCTTGCTCCGCCATCTCCTTACTAATATTTCAAGTAAAAGTTGGATAATGGCTTTCATTGGCTCAGCTTGGATCAAGGGCTGACTTACTGATTTAATTGGAGGAGACCAGGAACGTTAGTTTTCTAACCAGCCAGGATCAGGTTGTGTTTCAACTGTTGTGGCCAGAGGATGGGAGTCTTCTTCACAAACTGTGAAAACTCCAAGGAGGGGAAGGTGAATCTACCACAAGAAACCAAGTGGCTTTTTTTTTAAGTAAGGGAAATGGAAACTAGTCAGTTCCAAACAACAGATGCAGACTTCATGCTATTACAGTTTTAAATATTCCCTTGTCAGTGTGTGAAAATGAGATAGTTGGCCAAAGAACCATTGAACACATATTATAATCTTCATTTTGCCAATGAGAGAAAAAGATAATAAATAAGGAAATGGGTAAGAAAAAAACAAAACTTAACTACATTATTGCTTAGTTACATATATATGTATTCATCCATAGGTCAAAATGACAAAATCAAACATAATTTATTCATTGAGTTAATGGGTTTAACTGTGTTGGAAAAAGATACCTAACACGTAAAATATGTAAGGCATGTTTTTTGAGCCTTAATTTATGCATATGTGGGCTCCTAGTTATGAGTAGTTTTTAGAATAGATTACATTGGGTCTTTAATCTTTATAATATATTCCAACATCCCAGTTGGATATAGAAATAGTATAAGTGAGATACTGAGCATCGCAGGACAAGTTAGTTCATTGAATGATGAAGCAGAGTTATAATTGTGTAGAGTTTCTATCAGTCGTGTTTATTGTCAGGGTTTCATTCATTTTCATTAGATCTGCCTGAAATATCTTGGATTTTCCAGAATTTTTATTTTATTATCTTTTTTTTTTTTTGAGATAAAGTCTTAAGCTGTCTCCCTATGTAGAGTGCCATGATGTCATCATAGCTCACAGTAATCTACAACTCTTGGGCTCAAGTGATCCTCTTGCCTCAGTTTTTCTACTTTTTGTAGAGATGGGGATCTTGCTCTTGCTCAGGCTGGTCTTGAACTGGTGAGCTCAAGCAATCTACCCACTCCAACTGCCACACTCTTGTGATATAATGTTCACTAAAACCAAAAGGAATTAAAATTACAACAGTTATGACAATATGTAATGTTATTTCTGATACAATTGGCTTTTTTTTTTTTTTTTTTTTTTTGGGGTAACATAAACATATTCTTTCTCCTTAGAAAATGTCCTATTAGGACTGGGTGCGGTGGCTCACGCCTGTAATCCCAGTACTTAGGAGTCTGAGGTGGGTGGATTGCCTGAGCCCACAAGTTTGAGACCAGGCTGAGCAAGAGCGAGACACTGTCTCTAAAAAACAATTGGGTGTTGTAGTGGGTACTGTAGTCCCAGCTACTTGGGAGGCTGAGGCAAGAGGGTCACTTGAACCCAAGAGTTTGAAGTTGCTGTGAGATAAAACACCACGGATTCTACTGAGGGTAAACAAGTGAGATTGTGTTTCAAAAAAAAAAAAAGAAAAAAAGGAAAGAAAGAAAGAAAAGAAAAGAAAGAAAGAAAAAAGAAAATGTCCTGTTAAGTGAGAGTGTGAAACTTTCTTTTTAAGAATACTTGACATGGTATAACAGGAGAATGTATGAACTAAAGGCAGACTACACACATTTCCTTCCATCATTCCTTTATGAATGTGTATGTAAATGCAATAATACAAATTGTGCTCCAAGGATCGGGAAGAAATAAATTTGCATAATAAACATTTTATCACCTAGAGATGATTTATTATCAGTGACCAGATTCCCAAATTCACAAAAGTGCTGAATACTGCTTTCTTTCAGTCATTTTCTAGGCACCAGGGATAGAGCAATAAATTAAATAAATTAACTTTTGACCATAGAAAGCTTCCATTCTACTATAGAGAGAGCCAAAAAAATAACAAAACAAATAATATCTCAGATAGCAAAGAAGAGAACCCTGCAACAATCTAAAGCAACAATTAATTTTATGTGAAGACAAACCCCAAAATAAAATACTTGTGGACTTCAAATAGCTATTATAGTGGAGTGTGAATTAAGTGCACCCTGGACCTTTGTCTCTGCTGCTAGGATTAATACCAATAGTTATTCCTTTGAATTATAAAAAGCCTGTGAGATAATTCTCAGTAATTATCTTTTTTCCTCAAAATTTTTATATATATTCATTTTAGAATTCTTTCAAAAACCAATTTTTTTATTGATATAATACTGCTGGCTCTTAACCAGAGTCCTCAGTTTGTTTAACTCATCATGTACTAATATAAAAGGTCTTTAGATTGTTTTCTGCAATTCATTTTCTGTGCTTCATTAACCCCAATTTTTCTATCTTTTTTATACCTTTAAGAAGTAGCATTTTTAAAATTTAATTTTCTACCCAGTGATATGGATTGGATATATTTTATTTCTTTTCTTTTAACATAATTCTTAAAAATTTAATAAGCTTAATTAAAAGGTTATTTATTATCTCTTCTGTCATGATTGAAAGAGCTTAAAATGCTCTAATACCTGTTTCTCCACCCTCTGTTTTACATTATTATTATTTAATGGTTTCATTCTCCCTTGGTTTCTCTCCTGTCAACAACATTCATAATGTTAAAATATTCATATCATTAGTGTTCATTTGAACTCACTTATATATTTATTGGTGTCTTTGCCCATCCTTCCCTCTAGCATTTCTGTTTCTCCTCTAATCTTTTTTCTCGTTCCTTTGTTTCCCTGATAATTTCTTTTAGAATTTGTTTATGAAAGTCTGTTAGTTGTAAAATTCTCAGTTTATCTTTGTCAGAAAACGTCTTTGTCTCACTATCTGATGGTATGCCGTAATAGCCATTGTTAGAATTGACATAACAGTTATTTTCTCTTAGTATTTTAAAAGAGTATCACACTGTCTTCTGGCTTCCAGAAATCACCTAATAGTAAAATCATCTTTTTTGAAGTACTGTTTTCACTAATGGATTTTAGGATCCTATATCTGTCTTTGTCAATAAGCTCAACCATGATAAGCTTACATGTGGTTTTATTTAACCTGCCTAATTTTGATATGCATCATGAATTGGAGGAATCATGTCATTTTTTCATTATGGAAAATTCTCAGTAATTATCTCCTAAAATATTCCTTCTTTTACTTTTCCTTCTTAATTTCTCCTTTTGAACCATGATTAGACTTAACATTTCTACCATACATCTTTTAGGCCTTTTTTTTGTATCTTCTTCTATAGATGACTCATTCCTGGTAATTTCTCCATATCCATCTTCCAGTTCAGTAATTTTCCTTTGGCTCTATCTAATCTACTAAATGAGTAATGTGTTGAATTTCTTAATTCCAATGAATATAACCATCCTGGTTAGAATTTTTATTTGTGTTTATTTTACTTTTTTCAAATAAAACTATCCTCATTTAACATAGTGCTTTGAATTTATTATGATTTCAAATTATTGCAAAAATATTTTTGTAGCTCTGGATCTAATTATTTTATTTACGACACATAAGGCTTTGCATCTTTTCAATGTTTGATTTTGAACTCATGTTTGAGGTGAGATCTATATTTTTCAAAGGAAACCATAGATGGTATAATTGAAAGATGACCTTCTGGAGAATATTTGTGTTTTTTACTATAACACTACTATACTACATAACCATTATTTTGCATGGAATTCCCCAGATATTTTAGAGAATATAAATTAAAACACAAACTCTAGGTAAGGGTAGGCATACAATTTTGTATTTTTGTGGAACATGATTTTACCATTGACATTTGGGCTGAGAAAGTCAATTTCCTCATGCCTTTCTCTGCTAGCAGGTGGATATCTCTAGTATATAGCTTCATAGGAACTCATGAGTCCCTTCTTCATACACAGGTGTTTGTTCTGCTTGTGCAATTCTATGGATTCTGGACAGCATGGGACTAATAAAGTCAAGAATTTTGTTTGTCAAGATGCTCCCAGGTGGCCATAGTATCATTATCAGCTTATCTCTGTGTGCTTTTTTATATTTTCTTATCTGTTTCTTATCCTTTTTTAAATTTTCTTACCTTTTTCCTTTTAATTAGCCATTCAATTAAAAGAATAGTTATTATATTTAATCTAGAGATTCTAGATATGTTCTAACAGGAGATGAGAACTCAAGATATTTATTCTTCCCCATTGTGCCAGTCCCCACTGCCATAATGAAGTTTACCAGGTCTAACCCCATTCTTTTATATCAGAGAGGATGCCCACTGACTGCATTTATGAGACTGCCTTCCCCAACAATGTGTAACTAGAGTTGTGATAACTGATATGATGATAAGGACTTTGCTGCTAGAATAGGTACTATAAGCAGAATTCCATTGGCAGCTCATATTTACCCACATGCTTCAGTTTTCCTTATTTGCAAATGAGCCTGGTCTTAGTGTTTATCACCTGACATTATTGAAAGCAGCAGTTTTTGACCCCTGTGAGTCGACTGTGTGGGTCTTGACTGCTTTATAAAAATGAGAATACATCGCAGCATTAGGAAGGTTGAAAACCACTGCAATTTTAAAGAGGTAAGTGAGGTGAAACGTGGCGAGTACTCTGAACAGTGCCATACACATAGCAGATACTGAATTCATATTGAGTGTTATTGTTATTTTTTATTTAGCTGTGTACTAACTAAAGGAAACTTCTTTACTTAGTTAAGCTACGAAAGATAGGTGTGAATTAACTATATAGTATTTACTGCTGTGCAGTAACCACACACTTTCCCTCTACCCCCACAAAACAAAACAAACAAAAAATACCCTTATAATTTATTTTTCATAAATCTGTGGGTCGAGAATCTTGGCTGGGTTTAGCGCACATGATATTGGCAGTGGTACTGGCTTAGATGGCCCAAGAAACCTCCACTTCCGGTGCATCAACGTGCCTCTAAGTGACCTCTTTCTCTGTGTGGTGTCCTTCCTATCCATTGATCTAGCCCAGACAACTTTATAGCACAGCGACCCTCTACTTTACAGAATATTGAAAGAGGACATGCTGTCTTATATAGGAACTGAGGCCTTGGTTTGCTAATATTCCATTGGTCAAAGTGAGTTAGATTGTTGCATTCTGAGTCAGTATAGGAAAAGGCTACGGGCAGATGTGAATTTCAGCAAAATGGTTTATAAATGAGCACCATGTAAGAATTTGCAGTTCAGAGTTTTAGGCAGAAGTTACTTTTACCTTGGTGTAAATAAATTCAATATAAATTTAAAAGTGATATTGACTTTCATTCAAAATATTCATATAATTCTTCAAACTCAACAATAAGAAAACATCTCAAAACGGGCCAAGGACCTTAACAGACACCTAACCAAAGAAGATACGAGGATGACAAGCAAACGTAAGAAAAGATATCTCAACTCATAGCCGTCAGGTGAATATACCCAAGCCTGTCAGTAAAGAAGGGACGTGAGGATGGCGCCTGTGGCTCAGTTGGTAAGGTGCCGGCCCCATATACCAAGGGTGGCGGGTTCAAACCCGGCCCCGGCTGAACTGCAACCAAAAAATAGCTGGGCGTTGTGGCGGGTGCCTGTAGTCTCAGCTACTCGGGAGGCTGAGGCAGGAGAATCCCTTAAGCCCAGGAGTTGGAGGTTGCTGTGAGCTGTATGATGCCATGGCATTCTACCAAGGGCCATAAAGTGAAACTCTGTCTCTACAAAAAAAAAAAAAAGAAAGAAAAAGAAGGGATGTGAAAGGTTGGAGGAACACTAAGAGATTTTTACTTTACGGAAGGTATCATTCTTGCTAAGAAAACATATCATCAGAAGAGCTAGCAAGATGTGGATAGAAAGATAGCCATTTATTTCAATGCAATGAAAGCCACTGTTGAGTTACACTGAGAAATTCTGATGGTGGCCGGAATGGAGAGGAATGCAGTTAGAGAAGGAAGAGATCACTCTTTAAGCTCCTTAAATTCTTTTGAGATATTAGCTTTGTATGAAAATAAATAAAGCGATAAGCCAAGGATGTGCAGATTGAAGTGAGAGTTTCATTTTATTTGTAATGGGAGACAAATGGGAGCATTTTAAAACTAACAGAGTTGAAAGACTACGTAATTACGTCACAGAGATCATGTAAGTTTCCTGAAAAGGTGAGCACAGGGAGTGCTGAATAAATTGTATTTACCATCTTTGCCATCATCGTTGTAACCATAACATAGAAGCATCTACAGCTGGAAGCTCCTTTGTGTGAGATGAAAGAATGGACATGGGTACAGATGTACACATGAGGCAGGTGAGTGTCCAGTCATTTTCAATTTCCTGTGTAAATTTCATGCAAATGCATTGACCAGTAATTCAGAGAAAAATGTAACTATTTAAGAAAGCATTCCTCAGACCTTACTAAGCATAATAGAAATCATACCAGATAAAATTCCTAAGACTGTAATGCATGTGACAAAACCTTACCCAGTTGTCAGAATTTTCTGTACAAAAAAAGAATTCACCCTGAAGAAAAACTCTGCAAACCTGAAGAATAAGACAGAGCTTTTGACTTGCACTCACACCTTCCAATGCATAAAAAATGTATAACAGAGAAAAGTCTTCCCAAGTGTGAAGAAAGTGGCAAATTCTTTAGCCAGTACTCACACCTTTCAATACATTGAAGAATTCATATTGAAATCCTAAAAAATAGAAGAATATTGTTATCATGCATTGATTCAATCACATTTATTCTGTCACATTTACTGTATGTCAAGTACTAGTCACTGGGGACATCATAACATGTAAAAGCAAATCTCTGATAAAGTTAGTTAAACACACACCAAATCAAATTTAATTCTAATTGTTAAACATGTTTTTGAGGGTAGGACCTGCACTGCCATGAGTCGATACAACAGAAGACCTGACACAGTAAGGGAGGTTGGTGAAGATGCTCTTAAAAGGCAGCATGTGAATTGAGAGCAAAGTGGGAGTTGGGGAGATGAAGAGAGTTATTCATACCAGTATTTTTTTATTTAAATGATTACATATTAAGCACCTAAGATATATGTCAGAAACATTGTGAGTCCTTGTGGATAAAGTAAAGACAAAACTAACAGATCCTCACGCCATTCCTATGCTCACGGAACTTTCCACACAGTAAGGTGGACAGATTTTGCACCGCTATTTCCTCTCCTTAGAATGCTTTTCTGCTGAATAACTGCAGGGCTTGCTTCTTCACTTCCTTTAGGTTTTATCCCAAATGTCACCTATTTTTATTTTTTATTTATTTATTTTTTTTATTAAATCATAGCTGTGTACATTAATGTGATCATGGGGCACCATACACTGGTTTCATAGACTGTTTGACACACTTTCATCACACTGGTTAACATAGCCTTCGTGGCATTTTCTTAGTTATTGTGCTAAGACATTTACATTCCACATTTACTAAGTAATCCAATTCCCTCCCTCTGCCCCCCTCCCCTCCCTCTCCCCCTTTCCCCTATTCTTAGGTTGTAACTGGGTTATAGCTTTCATGTGAAAGCCATAAATTAGTTTTATAGTAGGGCTGAGTACATTGGAAACTTTTTCTTCCATTCTTGAGATACTGTACTGAGAAGAGTATGTTCCAGCTCCATCCATGTAAACATGAAAGAGGTTAAAGTCTCCATCTTTCTTTAAGGCTGCATAATATTCCATGGTGTACATATACCACGAATGGATTAATAAATTGTGGTATATGTACACCTATTTTTATTTTTCCAGTAATCATTTATTGAAAACTGTGATGCGTCTTACACCTCACTGCTCCTGTATTTTCCCACATTTAACATTCAATATATTATATGTATCTATTTCATTTATTGCTTGTCTCCCTTTATAAAATGAAAGACTCATGAGGATAGGAATTTTTTCCTGTTTTACTTACAATCATATCCCTCATATCTTCAATAGCACAGACGGAGTTAGTATTCCATAAATATCTATGGAATGAATAAAGTAATTATGATACATTACATGTTATAAAGGAAATTCTGTAAATACATGGTAGAAGCGATATAAAGACTATCATTACATGTAATGTTCATCTTAATTATTACTGCCATGATATTACATTAGAATATCTTAATCAGTACTCATAAAAATGTCCACTATACTAAAAACTTGATTTAGTCTTTCCTACCCTTCTCCACCCCGACTTATAAGTACTTCACGATGAAAGGCATCAATTTAATAAAAAGAGAAAACACATAATGAACATTATATCCACAGTATAAATCAGCCTGATTCATAGAGTCCTATCATCATTCTATCTGTGTACCTTCATGAAACACACTGGCATTGAAAATAAAAAGAACAAATGGCCTCTCTGTCATAGAGGCTGTCATGTCCATTCCCTGTGAATTATCACCTGGAATCCCTTGTAAATTACAGCATAGTGTCCCATATACTCAGGATTCTTAGCAGAAAATCCTCTGACTTTTTCTTGCCGGTGTCTCCCTGTTTTTGCTGACTGGGTACCAATCTCTGTGTGATTTCCAAACATCTGCATTGTGCTTCTTTCAACTATTCCTATGGTATTTATTTTATTTTTAAATAAAATACATAGATTACAAAATAGGGAAAGGGACTCCCTTCAATATGCAGAATATTGTTCCCTAAAACAGATCATTTATTCTGTGGTTTAGGTTTATTTGTATCCCCTCCAGCATACCTTGGCTCTGGATTAAATGATTCAATACATTTTTTGCTGAGTTTTTTTTTTTAAGTTTTATGTCCAAATATATGTGTTTCAGGGTCATTTTCATCAATGTGCTATTGATGATTATGATCTTGATAATCCCTTTCTAAAATAATAAATTAATACATCCTTATGCAGCAATATTTGCTATGCTTCCAATAGGATTATAGGGAAAAACACTAATGCCAAACATCACCTGAGCAATTCTTCAGTGGACACCAGCTGCATGTTCTCTAAGTCTGTTCAGTCCCTACACTATCTGTCTAGAGAGCATGTCATATCCCACAGGTGAGGGTCAGTCCCACTGGACTGCCTTGGTTCAGCTGCCAGTCATGCGCCGTAAGTTGTCGCCTTTACTTATTACTGACCGGCTACGGGTTGGGGTTTCCACAACTTCCACTTCAGTTTGATTAATTTGCTAGAGTGGCTCACAGAGTTCAAGGAGACACTTTATACACATTAACCCATTTATTATAAAGGATATTAGAAAAGATTCAGATGAATAGCCAGATACAATAAATGCACAGGAGAAGGTATGGGGAAGGGGTGAGGAGCATCATCCATCCCTCCATGCATCCAGGCACACCATCTTCCAGAAACTTCCACATGTCCAGTTACTCAAAGCTCCCCAACTTAGTCCTTTTTAAATTTATTTCTCTATACATATACATGTGTTTATTAGTTTCCTCTTTTTGCCTTCACAAAATTAAAAAGGCTTAAAATTTAATAACAATGTTTAAGATAGGAACTAGAAACAAAAACCTCATAAAGAATGAATGAAGATAAATATATTCAGAAAAGAAATCAGACGATTGCTGCAATGAAATATTGAGGAATAATTATAACAAGAATGCAAAGAAAGTAACATTCACCTTGTCGGATAAGAGTATGTCTATCATAGAATGCTTTCATAGAATGCTTTGACTCTGAGCTTCAGTATGGAGTCATCAGTTAACTTCTTATTTTTTTTTCCGAAGTCTCAAAAAATAGACAACTAATATTTATAAAAAAAATAAAAGATGATTTCAAAAAACAGATCATGCCAAATCTTATAGACAATAGAAAAAGAAGAAATACTTTAAAATCATTCTACTTGATCTGGGTACACCTGATATTAAAAATGGAAAAAATGAATTATTATAAATGGAAATTAGAAACATATTTCACTTATAAATGAGGATGCAATATCCTAAACAACATATTAACAAGTTGAGTTAAAAATTAATGTTCAAGTAACATACTTTGGTCAAAATTGAATCCAATTTATGTGAGAATTAGTCACTATTTTCTTTTCTTTTTTTCCTTTTCCTTTCCCTCACCCACTCTCTCCCTCTCGGTCTGCTCTCCCCTTCCCCCAGGCCCCACCGTGTCATTAATTGTCCTCATACCAAAGTTGAATACATAGGATTCATGCCTCTCCATTCCTGTGATGCTTCACTAAGAATAATGTGTTCCAGCTCCATCCAAGTTAATACAAATGCTGCAAAATCTCCATGTTTTTAATGTCTGGGTAGTATTCCATGGTATATGTATACCACAGCTTGCCAATCCATTCCTAGGTTAAGGGGCATTTAGGCCGTTTCCACATTTTAACGATTATAAATTGAGCTGCGATAAACAGTCTAGTACAAGTGTCTTTATAATAAAAGGTTTTGTTTTTTTTTCCTTCTGGATAGATGCCCAGTAATTGAATTGCAGGAGCAAAAGGGAGGTCTAGGTTGAGTTCTTTGAGGTTTCTCCATACTTCCTTCCAAAAAGTTGTATTAGTTTGCAGTCCCACCAGCAGTGTAAAAGTGTTCCCTTCTCTCCACATCCACGCCAGCATCTGCAGTTTTGAGATTTTGTGACATGGGCCATTCTTGCTGGGGTTAGATAATATCTCAGGGTGGTTTTAATTTGCATTTCTCTAGGGATGATGAGTGCTTTTTCATGTGTTTGCTAGCTATGCGTCCCAACTTAGTCCTTTAAAGTATTTATGAAGATTTCATTACATAGGCATGATCACTGTCAACTGGTGACCAACTCAACCTTCAGCCCCTATCTTCTCCCCAGAGGTTGAGGGGACTGAAAGTTCTTACCCTTTAATCATAAAGTTCTTTTTCCTACAAACCAACTCCAATCCTGAGTCCATCCAGCAACACCTCACAAGAAGCTCCCATCACCAGGAGATCCCCAGGGATTCAGGAGCTCTGTGTCAGAGGTTCCCGTCACTTAGAAAACTACAAAGGTTATAGGAGTTCTGTGTCAGGAGCTGGGGGTCAAAGGCCAAATATTTCAACAAAAGGTTCTCCTAGTGCCCTGTCTACAAGGGTTTTGGGAGCTCAGGGAGAGGAACCAGGAGGCAGAGATCAAGACTATATTTCTTATCATATCACAATGTCACAGCTTGCTTTTATTAAACAGTGAAAGAAAAAGAAGTCATCATGATCTTCCTTTGACCCTGGCTTTCAGGATTCCCAGAGCTAAATTTAGCTCAAATACAATAATAACTTTACATTTGCTATAACTCAATAAAGTTCTCCTCTATATTGTTGAAATTCCCTCGTTAGCTTTCTTCTTAAGGACATGTTGCCAATTCTCATGAGTGCTACACAGCACTTTACATATATTATTTTATTTGATCATCAAAAGAGCCATGTAAGAAAAGCATTGTCCTGTTTTTGTCATTAAAATCATATATACATACTAGGTACAGAATATAAATGTCTTAACACAATAACTAAGAAAATGCCGTGAAGGCTTTGTTAACCAGTTTGATGAAAATATTTCAAATTGTATATAAAACTAGCACATTGTACCCCATGATTGCATTAATGTACACAGCTATGATTTAATAAAATAAAAAAATGTACAAATATCAATGGACAAACATGTAAGTAAAACTGTGTTTTCATGTGTGTATAAAAGTGCAAACCAGCATGTGTGAATGTGTGTGTGTGTGTGTGTGTGTGTGTGTGAGTGAAGGTACTGCCATTGCTGTTTCATTCTAAATTTTGGAAGGTATAAGAAAAGTAAATGCAAAGACATGATTACTTTTCAAATTTGCATGAATTTGTCAGTTAGTTTCATAATACGTTATGGTCTACCTTCAACCAAGCTACTGTTTATGTTGTTAAAATGTAAATACATCTGAAAAAAGACTTAAAAACTGCCAGCATTTTCGTTTCCAGGTTTTTTTTAGCTTTACCCCATTAAATTCAAGTGGGTCTTCCATTCTTTTTCAGAAGCAACCCTAGCTTTTTCATTAATAACATCTTTTGCATAATTGTATGCCAATTCTTTGTTTCAAAATATTTACAGAATTAATATCACTTCAATTTTCTCTCACTGTCTCTCTTTTTTATTTTTGTAATTTTCCCCTGCATTTACATTATTAAAATGTCGTCACCCTTTATCAGACTTGTACTACCATCCTGAATATATAAACTTTCATCATTCCAGCATTTTCATTTATTCAAATCACATATCCAAGAGTAATTGATTCCCTGTTCCCTTCATTTACTGTGAGCCAGAGATTTCTTTAAACTACAGATTTTATGTTACATCTCCACCTACTTGTTACATTTTTTTTAATGCTCTAAGGCCCCAAGATACAATTAAACAATTTGGGCAGAAGCTGAATAGTCCCCATGTGTGAGTCTTACTTGGAGTTCTGTGAAGCATTTTAAGCCAAGAGATTTTCCAAGAGCGTTTTCTTTGCTTTAATTTCAATGGTATTATTATGAAAGAAAGAAGAAGAATTAATTACTTGTGTTTGCTGTTTTCCTTATTCTTAATAATCTGAAGACAGGGAATGGTAGTGATTTTTATCATTCATTTTAGATGCCTTTAATAGTAATGTGTAAAAAAAAAGGCAAACTATGAACTTCTTAACAGTAAAATACTTAATATTCTAGAGAATGAGGCAATAGTGTGAGATTGTTCTAGAAATAAGCAAAGCTACATGTGAATATCACCTTCACTGTGTGACACTTGTTAACTCCTTGATACCCATGATTTAACCATCTTGCTTGTTTTTATGTTTGTTTGCTCTGATTGAAGTACAAGAGTAAAATAAGACCTGGCTTCAAAACTTCCTTTAAGTCTTCATGCTTCAATTCCCAAACCCATGCAACACGCCTGTTTTCTTTTCTTTCTTTTTTTGTTTTTTTTGAGACAGAGTTTCAGTATGTCACCCTTGGGTAGAATGCAGTGGTGTCACAGCTCACAGCAACCTCCAACTCTTGGGCTTAAGCAATTCTCTTGCCTCAGCCTCCCAAGTAGCTGGGACTACAGGCTCCCACCACAACTTGGCCCGGCTATTTTTTTGTTGTAGTTGTCATTGCTGTTTGGCAGCCTGGGCTCCAGTGAACCCACCAGCTCCAGTGTATGTGGTTGGCACCCTAGATGCTAAGCTACAGGCGCTGAGCCAACGTGCCTGTTTTCTAACATATTTCTCACTGCTCTCTTCTGTTGGTAAGACTACTGGTTTGGGAATTGTGTTTTGAGTGTTCTTCAAATGCGTACCTGCTTTTCTTCTTATGCAGTTATCTATTCATTCATTCTATTTGAGTATCTATAAGGCACCTGCTATAAATAAATTGTGCAAAATACTGTATAAAACTTAGATTAGATATCTGAGATAAATCCACTCATGGAACGGAATCATCTCATTATAGAGGATGCACAAAGTTCAAAAATAGCTGCCATTTTGACTTCCTCTATGTACAAGGTTATGAAATAGATTCTTTTAGAGGTTATCTTATTGAATTCTCAGAAAAACCTATAAATTATCATTTTCATCATTTAAAAAATACTAAGTTTGTAAGATAAAAGAGCTCAGGAGATTGGTTGCAAAACAATTTGAATGTACTGAACAAACTGGGTTTGTTCAGTTTGGGTTAAGATGGCAAGTTTTATGTGTATGTTTTTTCACACTTAAAAATTATAAAAGCGCTGAGAGTTTACTAAGGATTTACCTCAATGTAACAATAAAGTGAAAATATCGTATTACCATCTTTTATTAAAATTTAACAATTATTTTATTAAAATTAAAGTTCTTGTACTTTCGTGTTCTATAGATAAGTAGGGTGACTATAGTTTACAGTCATCAGTGTGCACTTGAAAACAGCTAGAATAGAAAAGTTTGAATGTTTCTAGAATAAATAAAAGACAAATATTTGACATGAAGGATATCCCAAGTACACTGATTTTATCTGTACAAATTACATTTTATGAATGTATTAAATTATCACATGTACCCCCCAAAATGTGTGCATCTATTATGCACCATTTTTAAAAAATCAAAAATACAATTCAATTAGATTTATTTTCCACTATGTTTTACTATTGAATAGGATTATTACCATAATTACCATAAAAGGTACATTGGCATTCTGCTTCTGGGGCTTGAATAAGTAATGCTTAACGTGCCTTGTACACTTCTACCTCTAGAATCACTATCCTATAGGAAATTATTGCTGTGTTGGCCTCTTTCACCACATCACAGGTTTCCTTGAGGCAGGGATTTGGCTTGTTTGTCTTGCCCTGTTACACCTTTACACAGCGCTCGGAACATCATGTGCATTCAGTAATCCAGCATGAGCTATTCAGAGCAAAATCTTGGAGGAACTGATGCTAGAGACAGGCCTTGAAAGATGTGCAGAACGTCACGATTTGGAGAAGATAGGGAAGGATAGCAAAAGGTCTAGTAAGTACCTGAAAAACAAAAATGTGAACAGAAGACAGCACAGAATATTCTGAAAAGCAAAAATCTGTCACCCTCCCTTAAGTAGAGACTGTATGTAGATGAGTACTCCTGCAAGACAGAGCCATGTCAAAACACAGGTGCCCTTGAATGTTGTAAGTTTCAACGAACTCAAACCTATGAAAATCAGAATCTACTAGAACTTGTTGGTCTAAGAAAATGTCCAGGACAGTTCAAATAAGTGGGTCTTAAAAAGAACAATTGAATATAAATTAATATTAAAAGATGAATAATCTAAAATGTAACACTGCTATAACAAAAGAATTCATTCTGTCCAAGAATATTCCAGATAATCTTATGGAATAGTTATTTATTGTAGTAATAAGGAAAGTTCCTTAGAGAGAATAAATTGCTTAGAATGTTTAGCAAGAGACGGAACTAGACTGGGAGTGGTGGATGGCATTATTCCAAAGACAATGTTACCTTTTAACTGGAAGTATCTGTCAAACCTCATTTTTCTTAATCTTCAATGATAAGTAAGGTTTATCATATGGATTCTTTGAGACTTTCATGTGTCTTATGAATCACCAAGGAAATGCTAAATTATTATATATTACTTAAATAAAAATAGATTGTGTAAAATCTCAGCTCTTTAAAAACTGGTATTCCACACACGATGAATACAAGGTCTGACAATTAAGTTCCTGAGAGCATATGTTGGCAGCATTGTACAAACAACTTGGTCAGGTGTCCCAACCTTGGAATATGAGTGTCTCACAGCTGCGTTTGTGTTGACATGTGGTAGTGTCTTGCTGAGTGGCATTTATTGTGTATTTTTATGTGGCATACAGTGACAGCTCTTCAAATCCTTCAAATTGCTCTGAATGGGGGACTAAGCTCTGGCATAGTTTCCTGAGGGTCACGTCGAAGGTGACCATAATGATATTCAGCAATGAGGTATGTAGCCATTTTTTCTAAAAGAAGTTCATTAACTTAATTGTCAGACCTGGAGTATTAATGAGAGCATTTGATCATTCTGAAAATTTTATTCTTCCAAGTTGCTGAATATTAAAACTTTTTTCTCTGCTCCTCTTGGGCTAGTGAAACTAATGTTGGAAGATGAGAATATGAGGATTTATGGAATGCAGTAGCAAAATATTTGATAAAACCTTTGCTATGGTAACCTAAAGGGTAGAAGATATTCTTCCTCTTGGAGTAGAATTGCAGCTCAAAAATCCAAACCTTTATCATGCATATCAGTCACTTTTGGATGTACTCAGCAAAATATTACATGAAAGATATGAACTAAGAAAGATTGACCAGGATGCATGATGCATGCAGAAATAAAAGGCTATAGATATTCTAGAAATTTAGGTCATGGAAATATTAAAAAAAAAAAACAACCATGTTGAGGACTTACGTTGTAAAAAAAAAAAATAGGAGTAATAAGGGATTAAAATGTTTTCAGCATCTTAGGGAAAAGATTAGATTCAGAGGGTAACCTTGTCACTAAATCTGATAATCTCAACATGACTGGTGTGCATGCAGCAGGATGTGGGTGAGAAAGGGAATCTGTGCAGCAAATCTATGAATTGTATCCAGAAAAGGATGTGTGGGGTGACTATGAGCATGCAGAACTGACTGAATAAAGTGAATAGGAAGGTTACTACATTTCTGCAAGCATTCATCAATACTGGGAAAAGACCTTCTCAGGAAGGAGAGGAGGTGATGATAGGCAGGTCTGAATGGTCCATAGCATGGAAACAGCACCAGCTGAACATTCTTATCATTAAGACCTGTCCTCCTCACTGTTATATTCAATGGCAATGAAGTGGTCACTTTAAATGCGTAATATTAAGTTGTTGGTATTATGCTGATATTATTACAGTTATTAAAGTTCAAGAACCATATAGAATGGTGTCACCTACTTAGTCAAGGTACGCGTCATCAATTTGTCACCCATCATTTAAATTTCAAAACTATAGAGCAGTATAGTTCTGTTCAGCAGCACAGAAAATGAAGGAAGGTATAGTTCTTCCTCCTGCTCTTTAAAGTTAAGTACCTAGTCATCCAGCTGCCCTCACAATGGAAGCTGCTAAGTATTAAGTTCAGTCATTCCTAGCTCATCTTTGGAAACTAACCGGGAGGTGGCATGATATTGAAGAGACAAATGGAATAAAATTCCTAATGGGGCCGCATTACAGAAAGCAGTTCTTAGACCTCACTTGATATATAAACTTAATTTCATTTTTATTTTATTTGGTGAAAAAAAGTGGGTCAACAAAAGTAAGAGTTCATCGATGAGTTGTGCGAGTGAGCTTTTATGACTTTACTCTTTTTGAACTGATATTATCAGAATAAGAAAAAAAAAAAACCTGACAGTTTAAAAGGTAAAACAAAAGAGCTTCATAAATTCATCTTTGCATTATTTTATAGGCATATTATTTTTTTCTCTGTACCCTTCAAATAAAAGACACTGTTTTTTAGCCATATATCCTTTATCTTGAAGCTACCAGTGACACAGAAATTGTGATTTTATATAATCATTTTTATACCAATCAAAATAGCACTACTGCAACAAATGTTTTCACTTCAAACTCTTCTTAGCTGCCTTAGAAGTACTGCCAGACTTCCAAAACTGACATGAACTTCAAGCATCTAATTAGATTGAGGACCATCAGCCACTCCATAAAATTATAATACCAACACTGCTCTAAACATGGGGTTGCTTCCCTGAGTTAACACTACCATTTCCTCTCCTTCAAACAAATGAAATCAGGCCTGATACCATTGGATTGAAGACGTCCTCAAGTTTCCCTGAAATTATTACAGTTGGAAAGATATTTGAGTGGGAAAATGAAAAGACATTATATGAAAGGGGCTAAAATGATTCAAAGTAGTTACCTATGACTATCTAAAGAATTCTACTTTGTTGAAGCAGAATATATCAGTTATCCTTATCTTGGAAACTATCTCTTCTGTTTGTTGTGGAATCCCTAATTCTATTTTGACAGCTATTGTAGTATAGTAACCACAGTAAAATTTAATATCTGCTGAATGAGTCCTTTAGACTAGTAACACAGGCATCAGTAACTCTATCCCGAGGATGAAAAATTGAGACTCAGAGACATTAAGTAATCTGTTTAGAGTCATTTAGTTATCAGGGGCTGACCTGGTATTTAATTTAAGTTCTCTTTGAATTAAAGATATTCTTCCTAAATTTCTAAGTCAGAAAAATTTATTTATTTATTAAAATACAGAGGGTTTTCCTCTGAGATCTGTGGGCTTCAGTCTTCACTTCTAACTTCTATGCACAGATTTATGTATATGTGCATTTTTGTTCTTTGGAAAGAAGGTTCATCTTTTACATCAGACTCTTTAAAAGCTGTATAAGTTCAAAAATTTATCTGCTCAGATGTTCGAAGGAGAACAATTTCCATCTGTCTGCTACCTTTATTCATTGTATTATTTATTCATTGTATTATCTGTTTTCTGCTTTTGGGGGTCTCTTTGCTGTGCTTGCAGGGGACTATTCACAGTGAATCACCTCCCACACTCACATATTCAACAGGAATTTATATTCTCATTCACTGTAAATTAACAATGTTTGCACACAAACACTGTGCCATTTCTGCTCTCTCCTCTTTCCCTCGTTCCCTAGTGCTCATTTATTTTGTGAAGAGAAGTCATTCTGAACATTGATGCCTCATCAGATATTTCCATTTTGAACTCTGCTGTGAGCAACTGAAGAAACTCTGTTTTCATTTAAAATGCGATAGCTGTTTAAACATTTTTAAGGTGTAATTCGAAATATTCATGTGATTCAAAAATCAAAACACTGTGAAATCTATACTTGGTGATCTTGCTTCAATCTTGTTCCCTTCTCGTGTGTCCAACCCCACCCCTTGCTCCATACGAATAATGATTTTCTTCCTTATACATGCATATTTGCAATTTTCTTTGTTAAAATATGAAGGAAAGTGAATATATATATTTGTTTTTCTCCTTTAATTATACAAAAGTACCAAATTATACAGTATTATATTAGACAACTCTCAACAATGTTGCTCCTGTGTTCATTTTATTTGCATTTCAGTTACAAATGATTCTTCCTACATTTCTAAGTCAGAATTTATTCTAATTTTGTTCTGTGAGCTTAGAAATTATTTAAAGATGGATTTTTCAGAACAAACATCAACTTTTTTTGTTTGTTTTTTTGAGACAGAATCTCACTTTGTTCCCCTGGGTAGAGTTCAGTGGTGTCATAGCTCACACCAACCTCAAACTTTGGGGCTCAAGCAAAGCTCTTGCCTCAGCCTCCCGAGTAGCTGGGACTACAGGCACTAGCTGAGCCTGGCTAGTTTTTCTACTTTTAGTAGAGACAAAGTTTTGCTCTTTCTCAGGCTGGTCTTGAACTTCTGAGCTCAAGCAATCTGCCTGCCTCAACCTCTCAGAGTGCTAGAATTATAGGTATGAGACAAACACCAACTTTTTTTTTTTTTTTTTTATTGTTGGGGATTCATTGAGGGTACAATAAGCCAGGTTACATTGATTGCAATTGTTAGGCAATGTCCCTCTTGCAATCATGTCTTGCCCCCATAAAGTGTGACACACACCAAAGCCCCACCCTCCTCCCTCCGTCCCTCTTTCTGCTTTTCCTCCCCCCCATAACCTTAATTGTCATTAATTGTCCTCATATCAAAATTAAGTACATAGGATTCATGCTTCTCCATTCTTGCGATGCTTTACTAAGAATAATGTTTTCTACTTCCATCCAGGTTAATACGAAGGATATAAAGTCTCCATTTTTTGTTAATAGCTGAATAGTATTCCATGGTATACATATACCACAGGACAAACACCAACTTTTATCTTTAAGTTTTACTTTTTAACTGTTTTTCTTTTTGTCAGATTTTTATGTCATTGTATGGATACAAAACTGTGGCCAACTAAATATATTACCAGCCTCCTTGTATACTGGTTTAAGGAATGAGAGACTCAAATTAAAAAAATACAGCTATAAAACTTTATTGAGAGTGGATAGAATAAGGATCTTGTATTTACCTTACCCAGTATGTGTGAAATAGATTATAATATGATAAACTTCAGAAATACTCAGTTACTGAAACAAAATAGTTCATTTTAGATTTTTCAAACCTCTCACCTCCGGAGCAGGTGGCCGGTGGAAAGAACCAGCAAGAAAGACTGGTCCCGAGGGCCATGTGGCTGCAGAAGGAGGGAGTGGTGGCCGGAGCTGCCATGGATGAAGTTATGTAATTAACCGAATCCAGAAGCAGTGGAAACTTCCAATATCACAGGACCCACAACCTGCGATCGGACCTCCAGAAGAGCTGCCCCATGACCCGCAACCCACGGTGCCCACCGGACCTCTGTAAGACCTGCTCAGTGACCCACAACTCATGATCGGCACCCACCCAGACCCTGGTAAGAGCAGCACAGTGACCCATGACCTGCACCCGCTGGGCCTCGCACTCCCTGACCAGGAACTCTGGGAACCTTGCAACCCCACATCCTCCCTCCTGTACCCTCCCTGCCTCTACACAGAGCCCTTCTCCTGGCCAGAGACTGCTGGAGCCTTGGGCCCTCTGTGTCAAAGTTACTGGGCGCCAGCCACTCCCAGAACCGTGTGCACCACCCCCCACCCTGTTGCTGTATCCAAGTGTGTCACACTCCGGAGCTGCTCCCACAACCAGAACTCCCTGGCTGGGGAAGCTTCACAGGACTACACAGGTTCACTCCCTACAAAGATCCAGCAACAATAGAGTGATCCCGCTGGCATCTAATCTTGGAGAGACACCTCCTCAACTCTGAGGATGGCCAGAGGCAATGGTGAAAATCAACAAAAAAACTCTGGCAATATGAATAATCAGAGTAGATCAACTCCCCCAAGGAACAATGGGGCAGACGCAGCACAAGATCCCATGCACAAACAAATAGCGGAGATGTCAAAAATCAAATTCAGAATCTGGGTAGAAAATAAGATTGAATTAGAATTCCACGCAGTAACCCAAAGAATGAATTGAAAGACCAAATGATCAAAGATTTTGACACATTGAGACAAGAAGTTGCAGCCCTCAAAGATCTGAGAAACACAAGAGAATCCCTCAGTTATAGAATGGAGCAAGCAGAAGAAAGGATTTCTGACATTGAAGACAAAGCTTTCGAACGCTCCCAAACTCTCAAAGAGGAAGAGAAATGGAGGGCAAAAGCAGATCACTCTCTCAGAGAGCTCTGGGATAATTCAAAGAAAATCAATATTTGTCGGGTGGTGCTGTGGCTCAATGAGTAGGGCGCCAGTCCCATATGCCGGAGGTGGTGGGTTCTAAACCCAGCCCTGGCCAAAAACCACAAAAAAAAAAAAAAAAAAAAAAAATCAATATTTGTCTTATAGGGATCCCCAAAAGCGATGAACTTGCTTCACAAAGCACAGAGTCTCTTCTACATGAGATTATGAAGGAGAATTTTCCAGACATGCCAAGATGTCGGTGTCGCTCGGCCACCGGCCAGCAGGGACGAACACACCAACACAGTCAGCTTTCAGCAGGTTTATTATCGGGGGCAAGCAGCTTGTCCGGGGAGAGCAGGATGGAAAAGCTCTAACCTTGTCCGGGGAGAGCAGGATGGAAAAGCTCTCTCTAACCTTGTTTACAGCACTCTGTATATATACTCTAGGACACTTCCTGTTGTCAGTTTCTTGACTTAGATATCTCTCCAATGAGTGCAAAGGGCACGGGGCGGCAAGGTTGTTGCCAGGGCGCAGCCTGCAAGCAGGTTTCCTAAAGTACGCCTCCGCCATTCTGTTTTTGTGCCTGATTGATACATTGTATAAGGGCCCTCCACATCTCCCCCTTTTTATTTATTTATTGCGAGTTGTGACCATGCCTGTCTTAGGTTGTCCCCCTGTCCGAGTATAGTCTTACCCGTCATTGAGGGTACAGGCAGCGGTGGCCTGTCCTCTGTCTTAGGTTGATCTACATCGGGGGGGATCTTACCAGTCATTGGCTACTGGTCCAGCATGCTAATCCAGATTTGGGGGGAACCTCCTGCTTGGAGGGCGAGGAGGGCCTGCTGGACGATGACGCGGTCTCGTTGTTGTCTTTGGCGGAGGGTAAGGAGAAGTTTGATGCAAAAGACTATGGCAACTAGAAGTATAATACTTAAAGCCGTGGTGCCGGCCCAATTGCGGGCATGGGAGAGTAAACTAGTTACTTTTCCTAGAATATCGCAAGCGGTAATTACTTGTACTCGAGTGCTATTGATACTAACAATATGATTCAACATTTGGCGGGTGAGGTTTTCAAATTATGCATCCCAGCTCCCCAGAAGGTAACGGGATAGTTGCAAGGAAGCATTACGCAGGGTACCATTAGGTTCAAAAGGGACGGGGGTAATACACAAGGAGGGCAGGGGAACTAAACAACCAAAGGAGAGGCATCTCTCCACATCATCCACCCGCTGCTGCAAAATGTCCACTCCCTAATCGACCAACAACAGTCCAGCGCAAAGGCGTCCGGCCACGGTGGCCCGGGTGCGCAGGGCCTCCGCAACTGAGGCGGACAATTGGTTGACAGCGGTAGCGGTGGGGACCGTTGTGGCAAGGGCTGCAGTCACGGTGGCAGCGGCTGCGAGGGCTGTGGCGATGGCCGTGACAATGGCGGCGGTGACTCCAAAGTCGCGCTTCGATGTGGCTCCATGGGCGCGGCTTCACCGTGTGAGGGGTTCACTGGACGGGTGAGTCTTTCTGGGACCCACACTGGGGAGCTCTGGTCCTGTGGAGAAACACAAACTGCACCTCGGTTCCAGATGAGAACCGGGTCTGGGCCACGTCAGTGGCCAGTTAACAAATTTTTAAATGAAATTATTAATGAATTTTTGAATGAATTTTTTTTGTTTGTTTGTTTATGTGGCTATTCATGTGGCTATTCAGCGAAAGGCCAGGGTAGCTCCCCCTTTTTTATTTATTTGTGAGTTGTAAGGGGAGTCTACTGTCACTGCCTTCACAAAAGCCTTGGCAGTTGTACCTTTCAAAGGGGAACCATTGCATTTCAACAGTACCTGCAGCGGGGCCTGAAGCCGCACTTGGTAGGTTTCATTCCCCATTTCCGTCCAAAAACCCAACGGCGGCACTCTTTGTGCCACCGGCCATTAGATAATTGAACGAGGACAGGCAACAAACCGCTGTTCTCACTCAGACTCAAGACAGATACAACAAAAGGGGTCACAAACACCAGACAGTACACACACTTAACAAAAGACTAACACCCGCCACTATGGTCGTGGCCAATGCCCTGTGTACACAATCCCCCGCTCTGATCGCGGGCCCTCGCTTTTGTCGCGAGCTGGATCCCTTTTCCTCCCCCGCTCTGATCGTGGGCCCTCGCTTTTGTCGCGAGCTGGATCCCTTTTCCTGGATCCCTTTTCCTCCCCCGCTTTGAACGCAGACCCTCGCTTTTGTCGCGAGCCGGATCCCTTCTCCTCCCTTGCAAGCTCTGCGGCTACCGCAGAAGTCTCCCCCACCACTTATCTACCTGGTGGGGCTACCCGGACAACCCCTGCACGGGGGGCGGCTTACCTGTCAGCTGAAAGCAGTCTCGAGAGGGGATCATGAAGTTCCCGGGTTTCGGCACCAGTTGTCGGTGTCGCTCGGCCGCCGGCCAGCAGGGACGAACACACCAACACAGTCAGCTTTCAGCAGGTTTATTATCGGGGGCAAGCAGCTTGTCCGGGGAGAGCAGGATGGAAAAGCTCTAACCTTGTCCGGGGAGAGCAGGATGGAAAAGCTCTCTCTAACCTTGTTTACAGCACTCTGTATATATACTCTAGGACACTTCCTGTTGTCAGTTTCTTGACTTAGATATCTCTCCAATGAGTGCAAAGGGCACGGGGCGGCAAGGTTGTTGCCAGGGCGCAGCCTGCAAGCAGGTTTCCTAAAGTACGCCTCCGCCATCCTGTTTTTGTGCCTGATCGATACATTGTATAAGGGCCCTCCACACCAAGAGATTCTGAAATTCAGATAGCAGACAGTTTCAGAACTCCAGCACGAAACAACCTGAATAAGACATCCCCCAGACACATCATAATCAATTTCACTAAAGTTAATATGAAGGAGAAAATTCCAAAAGCAGCCAGATGAAAAAAGACCATTACCTATAAGGGGAAGAATAGGAGAATAACTGCAGATCTCTCTACTGAAACTTTTCAAGCTAGAAGAGGATCAATTTTTAATCTCCTAAAACAAAATAACTTTCAATCCAGGATCCTATACCTAGCTAAACTGAGTTTAATTTATGATGGAGAAATTAAATACTGTAATGACATTCACATTTTGAAGAAATTTGCCACAAATAAGCCAGCTCTCCAGGATAGTCTCAGACCTATCCTCAAGAAAGACCAGCATAATCCTCTATCACAAAAGTAAACCCACCCAGAAAATTTTGATCAAATTCCAACTTCCACAGTTGCAAAAGGATTAAAAATGTCCACTGGACTCTCGAAAGGCTTATCAATATTTTCAATTAATGTGAATGGTTTAAATTGTCCTCTAAAGAGGCACAGGTTGGCTGACTGAATACAAAAACTCAAGCCAGTTATCTACTGCATATAAGAATCTCATCTTACATTAAAAGACAAATATAGACTCAAGGTGAAGGGATGGTTATCTATATTCCAGGCAAATGGAAAACAGAAAAATCAGGTGTTGCAATCCTATTCGCAGATGCAATAGGCTTTAAACCAACCAAAGTAAGGAAGGATAAGGATAGGCGCTTCATATTTGTTAAAGGTAATACTCAATATGTTGAGATTTCAATTATTAATATTTATGTACCCAACCAGAACGTACCTCAATTTATAAGAGAAACTCTAACAGACATGAGCAACTTGATTTCCTCCAGTTCCATAATGTTGGAGATTTTAACACCCCTTTAGCAGTGCTGGATAGACCCTCCAAAAAGAAGCTAAGCAAAGAAATTTTAGATTTAAACTTAACCATTCAACATCTGGACATAACGGACATCTACAGAACATTTCATCCCAACAAAACTGAATACACATTCTTCTCATCAGCCCATGGAACATACTCCAAAATCAACCACATCCTAGGCTTCAAATATAACCTCAGCAAATTTAAAAAAATAGAAATTAGTCCTTGCATCTTCTCAGACCATCATGGAATAAAAGTTGAATTCAATAACAACAGGAATCTGCATAACCATACAAAAACATGGAAGCTAAATAACCTTATGCTGAAGGATAGATGGCTTATAGATGAGATTAAGGAGGAAATCACCAAATTTTGTGAACAAAACAACAATGAAGACAAAAATTACCAGAACCTCTGGGATACTGCAAAGGCAGTCCTAAGAGGAAAATTTATAGCACTGAAGCTTTCCTCAAGAAAACAGAAAGAAAGGAAGTTAATAACTTAATGGGACATCTCAAGCAACTGGAGAAGGAAGAACATTCCAACCCCAAACTCAGCAGAAGAAAAGTAATAACCAAAATCAGGGCAGAATTAAATGAAATTGAAAACAAAAGAATTATGGAACAGATCAATAAATCCAAAAGGTGGTTTTTTTAAAAGATCAATAAAATAGATAAGCCTTGGGCCAATGTAACCAGGAAAAAAAAGAGTAAAATCTCTAATTTCATCAGTCAGAAATGGTAAAGATGAAATAACAACAGACCCTTTAGAAATTCAAAAAATCTTTAATGAATATTACAAGAAACTTTTCTCTCAGAAATATGAAAATCTGAAAGAAATTGACCAATACTGGAAGTACGCCACCTAACAAGACTTAGCCAGAATGAAGTGGAAATGTTGAACAGGCCTATGTCAAATTCTGAAATAGCATCAACTATACAAAATCTCCCTAAAAGGAAAAGGCCAGAACCAGATGGCTTTAAGTCAGAATTCTACCAAACCTTTAAAGAAGAACTAGTACCTATATTACTAAACCTCTTCCAAAATATAGAAAAAGAAGGAATACTACCCAACACATTCTACAGGGCAAACATCACCTTGATCCCCAAACCAGGGAAAGACCCAACAAGACAAGAAAATTATAGACCAATATCACTAATGAATATTGATGCAAAAATACTCAATAAGATCCTAACAAACAGAATCCAACAACACATCAAAAAAATTATACACCAAGACCAAGTGGGTTTTATCCCAGGCTTTCAAGGCTGGTTCAATATATGTAAATCTATAAATGTAATTCAGCACATAAACAAACTAAAAAATGAAGACCATATGATTCTCTCGATTGATACAGAAAAAGCTTTTGACAATACCCAACATCCCTTCATGATCAGAACACTTAAGAAAATTGGTATAGAAGGGGCATTTCTTAAACTAATGGAGGCCATCTACAGCAAACACACAGCCAATATCGTATTGAATGGAGTTAAATTGAAATCATTTCCACTCAGATCAGGAACCAGGTAAGGCTGCCCATTGTCTCCATGGCTCTTTAAAATTGTAATGGAAGTTTTAGCCATTGCAATCAGGGAAGAAAAGGTGATCAAGAGTATCCACATAGGGTCAGAAGAGATCAAACTTTCACTCTTCACAGATGACATGATCGTATATCTGGAAAACACTAGGGATTCTACTACAAAACTTTTAGAAGTGATCAAGGAATACAGCAATATCTCAGGCTACAAAATCAATACCCATAAATCTGTAGCCTTTATATACACCAACAATAGCCACACTGAAAAAACAGTCAAGGACTCTATTCCTTTCACAGTAGTGTCAAAGAAGATGAAATATTTGGGAGTTTATCTAACAAAGGACGTGAAAGATCTCTATAAAGAGAACTATGAAACTCTAAGAAAAGAAATAGCTGAAGATGTTAACAAATGGAAAAACATACCATGCTCATGGCTTGGAAGAATCAACATTGTTAAAATGTCTATACTACCCAAAGCAATGTATAATTTTAATGCAATTTCTACTGAAGCTCCATTGTCATATTTTAAAGATCTTGAAAAAATAATACTTCATTTTATATGGAATCAGAAAAAACCTTGAAGAGCCAAACTTTACTAAGAAATAAAAACAAAGCAGGAGGAATCACACTACCAGACCTGAGACTGTACTATAACTCAATAGTGATCAAAACAGCATGGTACTGGCACAAAAACAGAGAATTAGTTGTCCGGAACAGAATAGAGAACCAAGATATGAATCCAGCTACTTACCGTTATTTGATCTTTAACAAGCCTATGTACTCAATTTTGATATGAGGACAATTAATGACAATTCAGGTCATGGGTGGAGGGAGGAAAAGCAGAGAAAGGAAAGGAGAGGGGTGGGACCTTTGTGTGTGCCACAACTTCTGGGGGCAAGACATGTTTGCAAGAGGGACTTTACCTAACAAATGCAATCAGTGTAACCTGGCTTATTGTACCCTCAATGAATCCCCAACAATAAAAATAAATAAATAAATAAATAAAAGAAAAAAAAACTTTCAATGGTGAAAAGATTCCCTATTTAACAAAGGGTGCTGGGTGAACTGGCTGGCGATCTGTAAAAGACTGAAACTGGACTCACACCTTTCACCATTAACTAAGATAGACTCTCACTGGATAAAAGATTTAAACTTAAGACATGAAACTATAAAAATACTTGAAGAAAGTGCAGGGAAAACTCTTAAAGGAATCGGACTGGGTGAATATTTTATGAGGAAGACTCCCCAGGCAATTGAAGCAGTATCAAAAATACATTACTGGGACCTGATCAAAGTAAAAACTTTTGCACAGCCAAGAACATTATAAGTAAACCAAGCATACAGACTTCAGAACGGGAGAAAATATTTTCAGGTTATACTTGGGATAAAGGTTTAATAACCGGAATCCACAGAGAACTCAAATGTATTAGCAAGAAAAGAACAAGTGATCCCATCTCAGGGTGGGCAAAGGACTTGAAGAGTGACTTCTCGAAAGAAGAAAGATGCATGATCTACAAACACATAAAAAAAGGTCATCATCCTTAATCATCAGAGAAATGCAAATCAAAACTACTTTGAGATATCACCTAGCCCCAGTAAGAGTAGCCCACATAACAAAATCCCAAAACCAGAGATGTTGGCGTGGATGTGGAGAAAAGGGCACCCTTCTCACTGCTGGTGGGAATGCACACTAATACTTTCCTTCTGGAAGGATGTTTGGAGAATACTTAGAGACCTAAAAATAGACCTGCCATTCGATCCTATAATTCCTTTACTAGATATATACCCAGAAGGCCAAAAATCACAATATAACAAAGATATCTGTACCAGAATGTTTATTGCAGCCCAATTCATAATTGCAAAGTCATGGAAGAAGCCCAAGTGCCCATCGACCCACGAATGGATTAGTAAATTGTGGTACATGTATACCATGGAATATTATGCAGCCTTAAAGAAAGATGGAGACTTTACCTCTTTCATGTTTACATGGATGGAGCTGGAACATATTCTTCTGAGTAAAGTATCTCAAGAATGGAAGAAAAATATCCAATGTACTCAGTCCTACTATGAAACTAATTTATGGCTTTCATATGAAAGCTATAACCCAGTTATAACCGAAGAATATGGGGAAGGGGGAGAGGGAAGGGAGGGAGGGGGGAGGATGGGCAGAGGGAGGGTGATTGGTGGGATCACACCTACGGTGCACGTTACAAGGGCACATGTGAAACTTAGTAAATGTAGAATATAAATGTCTTAACACAGTAACTAAGAAAATGCCAGGAAGGCTATGTTAACCAGTGTGATGAAAATATGTCAAATGGTCTACAAAACCAGTGTATGGTGCCCCATGATCACATTAATGTACACAGCTATGATTTAATAATAAAAAAGAAGGGAGGGGAGAGGTTTTGTTGGAGGGAGGGTAATGGATGGGGCCACACCTACAGTGCATCTTAGAATGGATACAGGCAAAACTTACTAAAGGCAGAATACAAATGTCTAAATACAATAACTAAGAAAATGCCATGAAGGCTACGTTGAGCAGTTTGATGAGAATATTTCAGGTTGTATATGAAACCAGCACATTGTACCCCTTGATTACACTAATGTACACAGCTATGATTTAACAATAAAAATAAATTCCTCTTACAATTTTAGACCCTTAAAAAATAGTTCATTTTAGAAATCTATAAAAGAATAATTAATAGTGTGCACAGTATTTTCCCCAAGATCCTAGGAACTCTAATTAACATTGTTAAGAACTAATGCTTCTGGAAGCATAGCTTACAGTAAGAGTAGTGTATGCATGGTAGTCTCTGGATAACTAGTAGTCAAAGTATTATTTTTAATCCACCACTTCTATTCAATATTGCAAGCTTTGCAGAACAAGTTCCAACATCACTGCCTCTCAACTTCATCTGTTGGTGGAGTATTTAGATAAAAAACATTCCCAGCAGAATTTCACTTCATCAATACATTTCTTGGAAAATCTATATCCTCAGTAAATCCAATGTATTACATTAATAAGAGATGAATGCAAATAGATTAAAGCTATTAATAATAGATTGCAATTTAGTTTAGAATCTACATAATCTCCCTGCCTACTCAACATACGGCCTACGGTTATAGAAAACTGACATCAGTCTTAAAAAAATATTGCGTTGATTGGCATCTATTTGTTAAAGATCACTGGTAGAAAATCTACAGCTGAAGGTTGCTAGAGTTTGTGTGTTTTTTTTCAACTTAGCACATCTGTTATTAAAAATTACTGGTGATAAACTGAGGACCTTTACATTATAATGATTAAGGAAGCCATCTTGGAAGACAGAAATGTCAAAACTAGAAATAAAGTTTGTGAATGCTAAATGATTTTTGTCTTTGTGTAGTATGTCAGGGGATTAATTTTTATATATAAAAATCCTCTCCACTAAAAATTGATCTTTAAAAATATAGTAAATCCCTGTTGAATCTTAGGAAATATGACATTTCCAAGTATAGATTTCAAATGAGTCATTCACGTTAAAAAATGCCTCTGTAGTCAAAGATGAGTCCCAAATAAGGAAAATGAGGTCTGTGCGAAATTGCAGTTGAGAAAAATTCCACTCAGTAAAGTTTCATTTCTTTAGCCCCCTCTAGAAATTTAACTACATTAACCCATCCTTGTACTGAGGTTTTTAAGACTTTTTCCTGTTGGAAAATGACTTGAAGTGATTGTTCATGTCTTTTGCTGCCTAGAATATGGCTTTTCCATATCATTCTGGAGACCGAGAACCTGTTCAAGTTTCCCTTCATCGCTTCCTCCCCATGAGGCTTTTCTTAACAACCTCCAATTGAATGTGATTTCTAGTTCTTCTGAACTACCAGAGAACTGTTTTTGTACTTCTTTTAGGGCTCTTGATACACTCCTATATGTACTCTTTTTCAATCTTGGACTCTAAACTCCTTTAGTGCCAGTGCAATCTTAGCTTTGCATTTAGCGCAATTGACAGCTATTAGGAGCTCACGACATGGTTAGTAAGTGCATTGATTTGAATATAATTCAACAATGGTTTGCACTAGTCAGTAAGGAAAAGAGGAATGGTTCACATCACTGCCATTCA